>NW_005200615.1:191758-213828 GCF_000372725.1 Emiliania huxleyi CCMP1516
TGCCGAGACACTGCCGAGACACTGCCGAGACACTGCCGAGACACTGCCGAGACACTGCCGAGACACTGCCGAGACACTGCCGAGACACTTCCGATACGATGCGGAGGATCGGCTTTGGCGAGGGGCACTGCCGAGACTCCCCTCTCCCCGCCTCACCAACCGCAGAGCGTTGCGTTTCCCCGGCCCACGCATGGCACGCCCACGACACGCCCACGACACGCCCACGACACGCCCACGCCCACGACACGCCCACGAACACGCCCACGACACGCCCACGACACGCCCACGACACGCCCACGACACGCCCACGACACGCCCACGACACGCCCGCGACACGTCCGCGACACGTCCGCGACACGTCCGCGACAGGCCAGGACATGCACGCGGACGGCCTCACGGGCGAGGCGGAGGCGGTGTCGACGGCCCAGGCGGGCGGGCGGCTGCTGCAGGCAGCGCACGACGTGCGCTGCTCCAAGTCGGGCCACTGGGCGTGGAAAGAGGGCGACGCCGCGGCGGAGGCGGCGGCGGCGGCGGTGGCGATCACCGGAGGCGACGCCGGCGCCGACCGCGCGCGCGCGCAGTGGGCGAGCATCTACGAGGTCGAGCCCTCCTTTGACCTCGAGATGTCGCAAGAGCTGTGGAGGCGTTCGAGACGCCCCTCTCTCACATCGCCGACCCTCACCACCCCCGCCGTCGCCGCTGCCACCTCTCCCCCCACCGGGCGCCGCCCACGCCCCACCCCCCACCCCCCACCCCCCACCCGCCCGCCCGCCCGCCCGCCCGCCCAAGCTACACCACCCCCACCGCCGCCGGCCCCCGCCATCGCCACACACCGCCGTCGCCGCCCCCTCTCTCACCGCCGCCGCCGTCGCCGCTTCTGGGCTCTGGGGGAAGCCCCCCGCCCGCCCGCCCCCCCTTCTCTCGTTCCACCTCTCAGAGTGGGAGACTAGGCACTCCTCCCGCGTGACGGGCGCGTTAATTATTAATTACTAATTAATGACTAATTAATAGGCACTCCTCCCGCGTGACGGGCGCGTTAATTATTAATTACTAGTTAATTACTAATTAATGACTAATTAATAGGCACTCCTCCCGCGTGACGGGCGCGTCGTGGGCGCCGGCCAACCAGCCCAAGTCGCCTTGCCCGACGCTCGTCGTCGTGGGCGCGATCACAAAGGCACGAGATTGCTCGAGATTGCTCGAGATTGCACGAGATTGCACGAGATCACACGGGCGCGGCGCCCCTCCCCGCCCCCCGCCGCCCTCCCTGACAGTCCGCCCGTCGGTCTTACACACGCCCTAGCTCAAACGACGGGCGCACACGCACGCACGCACGCTGCGCACCGTTTGCTCTGGGAGCCGACACGAGGCCACAGACCAGCACATAAAGCCCGGACTGCAGGACGTAGATTGCAGTTGCGTTCGCTGACCTGCACGCCCGCTCGTCCTCGTCGCATTGCCTCGCCGCCACGCGCGCGCATCCACTCGCGCCACGAGCGGCGTGCATCCACTCGCGCCGCGGCACGCCTTCGCCATCGCCGCCCGCCGCGCCGCCGCCCGTTGCGCCGCCCAGCTCCCAGCACCCCCGCTTACGTGCCCCGCCATCGTTGCCTGGTGTCGCGACCGAGCACGCAGCCGCTGGCAAGCCACCCGAAGCCGCCCGCGGCATCGACTCGGCTACACCTTCGCCTCCCACAGGCGAACAACGCCAAGGAGGACGCCAAGCGGACCCTCGAGGGGCTCGAGGAGGACGGCAAGGGCGGCTTCAAGGTCCGCGCCGCGGTGATCGGAGGCACTGGCACCGTCGTGGACGCTGTCGTGGGCAATACACTCGGCCGCGTGGGGAAGCTGGCGCAGGAGGCGGTGCTTGGGGCGGTGCCTGTCGAGGCGATCGAGGGCTCCTTCCAGGAGACCAAGGAGAGGGGCGCCGCCGAGGCAGGGGCTGCCGCTGGGGCCGCCACGCTGGACGAGCTCGGGCAAAAGATCGAGGACACGCTGCTCGCTGGCGAGCTGCAGGCCCGCGCGGAGCTCGCGAGTAAAAGGGGCCCATGAGTGTGTGCGTGTGTGAGGAGAGAGGCATGTGGAGCACCGCCCCCGCGGCCCAAGCAGAGGCAGGGGTTGGCCATGCACCATTGCCCTTTTTTCTGGTGCTCGAGCCGAGCGTCATGGGGCCCATGCCACCATGGAGGGCGAGAGTCGTGCGGTTTTTGATGTACTGTACTCTATACGTATGAGTGGCGACCGTCCCGACCGAGCGAGCTCTGACGCTCTGTCGGGCTGTGGCGTGTGCGCTGCGGCTGCACGGCGGTGTGTGGGCGGAGCCGGAGGTGCGAGCACCGGCGGGAGTCGCAGTCGGGAGAGAGAGATAAAACGAGCGGAAAGATAAAGTCGAAGGCCCCTCTCCGAAAGACAATAAAGGATAAAGCCGTGCTCGGCTCTCCCAATGGCCGAGCGAACAAACCACAAACGCACAAGGGCGGGAATAAGAATTCTTAACGAAAGCGTGAAGGGGCTGAGGGTGAGGAGGCCGCTCAACGAGCGGTTACCTCCTTACTGCTTACACGAGAACACACAAGAGCGGTGTCGTCTGAGCCTAAGCGGAGGAGAGCGCGGCCCGCGGTTTGTCTGGGGCGTGAGCGAGACGAATCACCGCGCCACCGCATCCCACACAAACTTGGCTTGCCCCGCCCAGACGCTCGCCACAAAGATTGCGTCCTGGAGGGTGAAGCCGTCGCCGCGACCATCGAGGTTGCCCCCCACGCAGTTAGCGACGCCCGGCGGCTGGCCCATCTCGGACCAGTGCGCCGCCACGTGCACTGCGTCGTTGAGGGTAAACACGCCGTCGACATCAAAGTCACCTGCGCAGGCGAAACCTCGGCGTTGTGGCAGCCGGCCGGGTCCGGAATGCAGACCATTGGCGGCGTTTGCACAGGGGCGCTTACAGTTGCCCGCTACTAGGCCGGCCCTTAGCTGAGCAGCAGTCGTTTACTACTACTAAACAGGGGCCACCCCTTAGCTGAGCAGCGCTGCATCCATCCCACGTGTGGTGCGCCCGCCGAGACGCTTGCGGTGTTGCCACCCCGCAATAGCCCCAGTCGCGGCTCTGACAACTTCTCGCTGTCACATAGCACCAATCACCGCCGCCTTCGCCATCGGGGTCGCCGCAGTAGTTCGTGACCCAGGTGCCTCCGGGGCTTTGCCAATCCCTCTGGCACTCGCAGCCCTCAACAGTGATGCGCACAACAGATGGCAGGGGCGTGCCCGACGGTGGTGCCGGCGGTGGTGACGACAGTACCCGCGGCGGCGGCGGTGGCCGCTGAGGAGGGAGCGGGAAGTCGAGAGCTAGTGGGGCACAATAGCCCCAACTACGCCCCTGGCAGCCGATAGTAACCACAAAGCACCACTCGTCAACGTCGTTGTCGGGATTGCCGCAGTAATCGGTGACGAGGACGTAGGAGTTGCTCCACTCTTTCCGGCAAGGGCATCCCTCAGTAGTGACGCGGAGTGGCGTCGGCGGGAGTGATGGCGGTGGCGCCCACGGCAGCAGGGATGGCAGGGCCATGAGGCGGGCAGGGCAGGAGCTCGGGAGGACGCGCGCGGAAGCGCGGCTGACAACTTTCGGAAACCCGGTCCATGAGGCAAAATGCTAAATGGGTTGAGAATGGTGAACAAACATTAAGCAGCGGAGGTGTGCCGAGGGGGACCGGGAGGCGGTAAGCCGTCGTCGCCCGGCGCTGCATGCAGCACCGTGGCGATGGAGGTGCGACCTGCGGCATCCCTTAGGTGACCCCCAAAGCGAACAGACAGCTGGCGGAGCGCCTTCGTTCCCTCTGGCAACGCCTTCGCGCCAAACACACCGTGACGTGGAGGCATGTGGAGGGTCACAGCGGCAACAAATGGAACGACTACGTCGACGAGCTAGCTGCTCGCGGCAGGCAGGGTGACAGAGGCTCAAACGCTGCCGAGTGGGCGGACGACACCATCCCGACGGACACTCCCGACGAGGGAAGCAACGCGGAGAGGGGCGACAGCAGTACCATTGGACACGGAGCGACAGGCGGCGGCCAGGACTCGGGAGGGAAGATGATAGCGACGCCGACTGTGGACCTGCTGCACCAATGGCTACAGCCCCAGCCAGCCCCGTCAGCCACCCCTCTCCCGACACCGACCCTGAAGCCGCACCTGTCGCTAACCCTCGCCGTGCCCCACGAGTTCGAGCGATATGGTCCGATTACGTGCCGAGCGAGCAGGCGAGGGAGATCGGAGACGATCGGGGAGCGCGATGCGTACCTGCCCTCGATGTTGACCCTCCCCCCCCACCCCTCTCCCCGGACGACGCCGCTCTCGCATCTGCTATGGTCTCTCTCTCGATACACAACACGCTCGCCGACTTGGCAACAAGGGTTGGCTCCATCGCGCTAGGCGACGAACCTGCCCCCGCCCCTCGGGGCGGGAGCCCCCGCCCCCCCGGGGGGCCCGTTGGGGCCCCTCCGGGGGGCGACCCCTCCGGGGAGGCCGGCCTTCCCCGTGCCGGTCCTCCCAAACAACCCCGCCGGCAGCGCGAGCTGCCGGCCACATTGAGCGGTTCGTCCTCCGCGTCGCGCACTCGTCCCAACCGGGGACCGCAGACTCGTTCTGCGCGCCAACGGCTGAAGACGCTGTGTTGCCCTTGAGCTAGTCCTTCCCCGGTCGCCTAGCCTCTGCGCTGTCTGGCGAACGCCTGTATGCCATGCGCGCGGACCACGCTTGCGTGGATACGTGGCTGGCAGGCTGCCCCGCGTGCGGGGTAACCCGCGCACGGGGAAGCTTCACGGGTTCGAGTCGTCAAACCTTAAGCAGCGGAGGTGTGCCGGCGGTAAGCCGTCGTCGCCCGGCGCTGCTTGCAGCACCGTGGCGATGGCGCTAAGAGGTTCCTCTTTTCCGCGCCCCCCCCGCAAGGCGCGCGATACACACACACGGTGTGATCCCCGGTCTATGGAACGTTGAAAAGAGAGAATTTATTTATTGTCCACTTGAGCGCTGAATAGGGTTCCCTTGGGTTGTCTGTTTTCTTTCATTTTAGGGTTCCGCATGGTACGGGACCCCTCGATCGTCTCGCCCCAAAGAAAGAAAGAAAACAGACAACCCAAGGGAGGGATGGGAGGACGGCACGCCGCCACCACACAGGGATTTTAAGGAGAGGAGTGTGGTGCTAGCCGTCGCCCACCCTAACCCTTGGTCGTCTGCCTCTTTCTATCTCCCTTCGCAGTCCCTCGCCGACTCTCGCTGCAACCTTCATGCCACACCTCGCGGTCGTCCCACTCTCGCAAACAAACACAAAACAAGGAGAAACCAGAGCTCACCCGGCAGTACAACGAGGGGTACAAGGTCGACCTCGCAGAACCCCACGCTGGGCCGGGAGGATGCGATGAAGTGAGGCTAGTTCCATTTCACTGTGGCACAGCTCGCGTTACAAAACCTTGATTTTGACCATTTGCGCACTATTGTACCTCTCGGTGCCTTCCAGAGTCAGCTGTGACCCCGCCGAGTAGACGGGCGCACACAGCAGGTGGCGCGGTGTGCGCCCGTCCACTCGGCGGGGTCGCAGCTGCCTCTGCGCGTCCTGGGGAGGTACATTTGTTGCGCGCCGGAGACGACTCGACGTCGCTGAGATCGGAGATCAAGCTCGGACAGGTCGCACGTCGCTCCTTTGACGCCGACGTGACTCAACCGTGCAGATCACATCAGGACACGGTCTCGACGCGCTCGGTACGACGCCTGCGACCCGTCTCGGGTCAGGTGGCACGACGCTCATCGCGCCTACCAGCGCTGCCGTACAGGTTGCCACGACGAGGTCGAGCACGCTTCTATACGCTCGCCGAGCCTTCCTTTCCATCCCATTAGGCAGCCTGGGAACGGTGGCGGTCAGAGGCAAAGCCTACGAGGGGTGGTGGAACCACATGTCACGGCTACTGCCAGCTCGACCCCACGATAGCCTCCGAAGGCTGACTTGGAGGCACCATCATCGGACGATGTCGACGAGTTGGGTCGCTCTCGCGGTAGCCAGATGACCTCCCATGCTAGTAGTATCGGCTAGGGCCGCAGGAAGCGCGGGGGAGGGCGCTGGGAGCAACACGGAGCTCCGTTGGACGTTTTCAAGATTAGCGTGTCAGAGTGAAATGGAACTAGCCTGAATGAAAATTTGAAATCAAGCTCTGGACGCCCCTCCTCAAGACCTCCTCGACGGGCGCTGGCAACGCCTCGAGTGGCGGCACGCCCGCCTCCGTGGGCCACTCCTACGCCTTTGGCAACACCGAAGAGAAGGCCCGCCGCCTAAACATGGGCTGCAAGGCGCGCGGGCAGCCCGGCCAACCCTTCTCCCACAAGACCGGCCACGGCTACGTCAAGGCGCGCATCGCGGTTTCTACCACGACGCGATCTTTGTCAAGCGCAACAACTTCAACCTGCTGCTCCACGAGACGTTCGGCGGCGGCTTCTCGCCCACCGCGCCGTTCTCAAGCTGCGCCGCCTCGCGCGCAAAGTCGCGCGCGGCAGCGTTGACCGCACGGCCTACTCGCCCAAGTACTCGCTCTCCGCGGCGGCGGCGGCGGCGAGCTTCGCGCTCAGCTGCTGCGCGTCCGCCCCCGCAGCGCGCGCAGCCGACGCGTGCCGCTGCGCCGCCGAGGGCAGGGCGGCGGCGTCCGCCTGTCCGCAGCTAGATGCGTGAGCGGGCAGGGTGCAGCCGAGAGATAGCTGAGAGATAGCCGAGAGATTGCCGAGAGATAGCCGAGGCTAGTGCCATTTCACTCTGACACGCTAATCTTGAAAACGTCTCCAACGGAGCTCCGTGTTGCTTCCAGCGCCCTCCCCCGCGCTCCCTGCGGCCATGGCCGATGCTCCTAGTATGAGAGGTCATCTGGCTACCGCGAGAGCGACCCAACTCGTCGACATCGTCCGATGATGGTGCCGCAAAGTCAGCCTCCGGAGGCTATCGTGGCGTCGAGCCGGCGGTGGCCGTGACATGTGGTTCCACCACCCCTCGTAGGCTTTGCCTCTGATCGCCACCGTTCCCAGGCTGCCTAATGGGATGGAAAGGAAGGCTGGGCGAGCGTATAGAAGCGTGCTCGACCTCGTCGTGGCAACCTGCACGGCAGCGCTGGCAGGCGCGATGAGCGTCGTGCCACCTGACCCGAGACGGGTCGCAGGCGTCGTACCGAGCGCGTCGATACCGTGTCCTGATGTGATCTGCACGGGTGAGTCACGTCGGCGTCAAAGGAGCGACGTGCGACCTGTCAGAGCTTGATCTCCGATCTCAGCGGCGTCGAGTCATCTCCGGCGCGCGACAAAGGTACATCCCCAGGACGCGCAGAGGCAGCTGCGACCCCGCCGAGTGGACGGCGGCACACCGCGCCACCTGCTGTGTGCAGCCGTCTACTCGGCGGGGTCGCAGCTGCCTCTGGAAGGCACCGAGATGTACCTTTTTGCGCAAATGGTCAAATCAAGGTTTTGTAACGCGAGCTGTGCCACAGTGAAATGGCACTAGCCCGAGGTGCAGCCGAGGGGCAGCCGGGAGGCAGCCGAGGTGCAGCTGAGAGGCAGCCGAGAGGCAGCTAAAGTGCGGGCGGCGGCGTCCGCCTTTGGCGCCGGCGCGGCGAGCCACCAGGCGCCGAGACAGACGCCTACTCGTGGCCTCTCCTCTGAGCATGCCACCTCAGCCGCCGGGCAGCTCGACTCAGCAGAGAGGACAGTGGAACGAGTGGTAGCAGGCAGAGACGTAGGTCGGCGGCGGCGGCGCTGCGCCGCGCGGAAAGAGGTCGTCGCGGCAGATCGGGCAGTCTCCCCCGGCGTTCCGTCGGTGAGCTTCTCGATCGCCGCCTCGACAAGCGCATACACACACGGCTCGCCGCTCGACGCCGCTTCCGCGGCAAGCGCGGTGAGAGCGGCGAGGAGCGCTGCCTCTTCGTCGCCGACCATGCCGCGGGAGCGCGAGAGGCGACACACCGCCGCGGACTCGGGGTACGCCTGCGACAGCTCAAGCGCAAGCGTCGCCTCCATGAGCCTCCTCTGCTGCTCGCCGCCGCTTGACGGGCGCAAGCGGACGGAGATCGTCGCGCCGCCACCCGTCGGCCGCTCGACGAAAAGCTCGTCCTCGTCGCTGCTGAACATCGCGCCGAGCAGCTCGAGCTCGTCCTCCATCGTGCGTGCCTCACACTCGTCGTGGGGGAAGGGACCAGCAAGTCACAGAGTCTTGGTTGCCTAACCACAGCGGCGGGGCCTGAGGGCGGTAAAAAGACTTTGCCTACGAAACCCTCTGTCGCATGCGAATTTTACAGCAGACAGCTCGTTCGTTCTCGTGCGTATCTTTTTTTGCGTGAGGCCGGCTACCCGACAAGCACCACAATGGCTCCATCTATTTGCCCGCCGCCTATTGGCCGCCTAGTGGCGCCTGCTGCCAAAGCACTGCCCGCCCGCCGCCCAGCCATCCAGCCGGACGGCATCTACATACTCCCAAGCGTGCTGAGAGGTTCGCGTAGCAATGATCGCCGCAGACGCGACAAACGAGCCGTCGAGCGGGACCTAAAACGAAGCTGCTCCCGTTGCAAAAGGGAGCTAACGAGTCCAGCCGACGAGTCGAGCGGGACCTAGTGTCATCACCGGGCGCTTGCCTTGCGCTCACGGCAGCGCACTGGGAGTGTTCCGAGGGGCGGAGCGTGTGTCGCTGCCAGCGCACCGTCAGCGCCCCACCGCACCCGGTCATGTCGACTCCAGACCACACCACGTGGGTGGCGCCCGACGGCGCGACCAGCGTCACGCTCCGCACAAAGCCGGCGGCGGACGGGGGATTGGCGTGCTCGTAGATGGTGATGCGGGTGGCGCGCGCCTGCACACCTCGACAAGTGAGAGAGTGAGGGGATGGTCGTTCACAGGCTGTGCGCATCATCGACTATGAAATAGGGCGAGGGCGAGAGGACGCTGCGAATGACACAGAGGGCTGTGGTTGGGGTGGGGGTTGGCGCGCGCGGGTGCAGCAAAGGTCACGCGCAGCTTGTGCGCCGACAAGTCCTTGTGCCGGGGCGCCCAGGAGCCCGGCTTGCCCGCGCGGCAGCCGCCGGGAAGGGTCGGGGCGCCCGTCGCCATGCGCACGTCCCACTTGCCGCCTGATCGCATGGTGGAGATGGTTTTACAACGCGGTGCACGTCTCTCTCTCTCTCTCTCTCTCCGCCCCGTGCCACGCGTGCCGAAGTTGGAGTCAGCCGAGGCCTTGACTGCGTGCTGCGAGCAAAAGGTGAATGGCGGAGGGGGCGGCTGAGGGCGCGGCGGTGGCGGCGGCGATGGCGAGACGACCGCCCACCGCGCATTCTCGCCGGTGCAGCAGAGAGTGCAGCGGCTACGGAGTGGCTGAGAGCCGTGCTCGCTCCGACAGCGGGCGTAAAAGTTGCTGAGCGTGCCCCTGTCCTTGCCGCTCCGGTACGCGGCCTTGCAGTCGTCGGCGTCGTATCGGCCGCATTCGAGAGGCCCGCTGTCTAAGAAGCTGACGCCACCGCCCCAGCTGTCGCCTTTGGTCTGGGCTCGATTATGCTCCAGCCCGGCCCGACGCTGCTCCGCAGCTTTGGCCGCCTCCCACTCCGCCGGAGAGATGTTTGGCGTCTCCGATGGCAAACATCTGAATGTGCAGAGGCTCACCTTCGACGGCGACCGTTTCGGCCGGCCCCAATGGTTGAAGGCTTGGTCGCGCTGAAGCAGCAGCGCAGCGGTGCCGGCGAATGCGATGCACTTGACGAAGAGCGTTGCGGTGCGGCGGCGTTGCGTGACGAGGTGGGGCGGGCCAGGAACAGCCACTATCATTGAGCAGCGGCACGGTGGCGTTGCGTGACGAGGTGGGGCAGGCCAGGAACAGCCACTATCATTGAGCAGCGGCACAAAGGTTGGGGGGACAGGCCGCGCTGTCTTTCGCTGAGTGAGAGTGACTCTCTCTCGAGGTTCTCGAGGTGGATATCCTTTGGCCGCGTTGGGTAGCCACTCTCTCTCTCTCTCTCTCTCTCTCTCTCTCTCTCTCTCTCTCTCTCTCTCTCTCTCTCTCTCTCTCTCTCACACACACACACACACACACACACACACACACACACACACACACACACACACACACACACACACACACACACACACACACACACACACACACACACACACACACACACACACACACACACACACACACACACACACACACACACACACACACACTATGTCCCACCATGCACGTGCGTGGGTCGGGCGCGCACCGGCCGGCTCCGGGAGCGGCCGTCACGTCGAAGAGGGGACCTGGTGCTGCTCGAATGACGACGCATGCCGCTCTGCTGCGCCGCCGATAGCCCCTCTTCCGAGCCGGCGCGTGGCGGCGAGCCGCGGCCAGTATCGCTGGTGCGGTGGAGGCGGCAGCTTGCATCGGCCGGCAGCGGGTGCGGCCATCACGTCGATGAGGGGGGTTGTCGCGACTCGTGTGGCTCGAGGCCTACGCTGCGCCGCCCAAGCCCTACTGCCGATTCCAAACCTGGTTTGTGGACCTCCCGCACCTGTCCTGACAGTCCTGACAGAGTCCTGACAGAGTCCTGACAGAGTCCTGACAGAGTCCTGACAGAGTCCTGGCGGGGTCCTGACGGCGCACGGTCTTCACAGTGCTCACAAGTGCCTCCGACGAGACCTCCACCTTCCTTCACTGCAACCCTCCTTCCCCTCCCCCCCAGCAGTGAATGATAGACGCCCAGCCCCCCTTTCGACCGTGCGCGCCCTCTGCGGAATCGTCCTGATGGGGCAGTCCTGACGCAAACTTGAGAGTCCTGACAAGCAAACTTGAGAGTCCTGACAGAAACTTGAGAGTCCAGACAGAAACTTAGAGTCCTGACAGACAAAAGAAATCACGCTCGCTCTCGCGCCACTCGGCTCGACCATGAAAGCGCACAAGCAAGAGAGGCGCGGCCATGGTGCAGGCAACGTTACAGCCGGCAACGTGCAAGAAGGCAGCAAAGCTCGGCCACGACGTCCATGGCCCGCGCCCCCCCGATTTGCCACCGGCGGCCTGCAGGCCAGCGCCGAGCAGCGGACCGACTGCTGACCGACTGCTGACCGACTGCTGACCGAGGCAGCGCCCACGGCAGCGCCCACAGCAGCGCCCACGGCAGCACCCACGGCAGCACCCACGACAGCGCCCACGGCAGCGCACACGGCTTGGCTGGCCATGTCAGCCGCGCAGGGACCCTCCCGCGGGTCCAACCCGAAGCGCTCGACCGCTCGACGGCGCAAGTCGGCTGACGGAGCGAGCCGCATAGCCCTCCAGTGCTCACCGCAGGATCAGGCCCGACCGGCCCACGCTCACGGCCTGGCCTGCCTGTGGACCAGCAAACTCGTTGGCTGTACGCGAGCAAAGAGCTGCGTGGCTGGGTTGTGAGCATACCGTCCCCGTTGCGCCCTTTCCCTCAGTGGAGGGCCGTCCCTGCCCTCGGGAGTAACTCGACTGTACACCCCTCCCTACTCTCTAGCTAAGGGCTCTGTTCACAGCGGGGGGGCAGTGGTTGTCCTGGCGGAGTCCTGGCGGAGTCCTGACAGAGTCCTGACAGAGTCCTGACAGAGTCCTGACGGAGTCCTGACAGAGTCCTGACGGCCTATTTTGGAGGTTTTCAACTTTGAGGTATTGTTACTATGTGAGGGTGAAATGAATGAATCAGTTCTTTGGGACAGTGCAATCCTTTTAATTATTACCTCCAACTCAAAAAAAGTCTGATGTCAAACGGACAACGGGGTCCCTTATGGTACGGCGCGCAGCGCCGAAGAAAATTTTGGGGCTTCTCGAGCGGCGGCCGGTGTGGACGCCGTTGTTTCGCAGCTCGGTCGCCGTTTAGTGGCTCAGCTGCACAATGTCAATGAGGAGCTTGTTGGAGTCGATCAGCCCGCGCGGTGTGCGGCGGGGTGTGTTACACTACACGCGACGCGCGAGCCTTCCGCGTTCGGTTTCTCAGGAAATCACGCAAGCCGCTTCAACTCCGTCCGCCAAGGGCTGCATTTGTGGACTCCAGCGGGCACTCCAAGGGCTGCATTTGGACGCCCCCCCCCCCCCCCCACCCTCCCCCCCCTCCTTGCTTGGACCTTGTGCTTGCTCCGATCCTCCCTCCACGACACGTCCCGGACACGGAGCAATAGCCGCAAATAGTATGAACTGCCTGAGCAATAGCCGCAAAAGGTGCTTTTCGGCAGTTCATCGCGACACGTCCAGGTGCCGACGAAGCGGCTTCCCAGCTCACCACCTCGCCATCTCTGTCGCTCTCCTGGCCCAGGCCCATCAGTATCAAGTCTGAGCTCTCCCAAACCGTCCTTATTTTGGGTGATGAAGCCCACTATGGCTCATACAACGGCTCTTACGGCCTCATACACGCCCGTTTCACCCACACACAGACACCGCCGGCACGCACTCCCACTTCACACATGCTCAAGCACAACCCCACCAAAGCACAGCCCTGCTCAGAATGGGCAAGGGCTACCACTTGGTGACCCAGGTAGCCTCTGGCTCGCCACTGCACTCGGCTCCTCTGCAGCTGTCTCGGGCTCTCCCCACGACAGCACGCCGACGGCAAGCTTTGAGATCCATCTGGTGGACCTGCTGTGTCCACAGCCGCCCCTCACATGCAGCTCGTACCATGACTCGACACTGGTCCCTCTCATCCCGGTCGTGGCGGCGTGTGTGAAGGATGCGCGGCCGAGTCGCTGGCTGGCGCCGCTTGAGCGTCCGAGAGCAGCCTCCAGCAGGCGGAATGGGTCGCGGTGCATGTCGAGCAAGTTTGTGCAAGAAGAATGTGTCGCTCAACACGCGCAGGTGTCCAGCGAAGCGAGCGAAGGCCGAAGCATGCCATCTTGAAGGGGCCGACCATGCTGGTGAAGAAGGGCACTCCAAGGGCGGACAAAGCGAACGGGATCAGCGTTGATGAGTTGTCCTTTTTCCGGAAAGCAGATATGAGGACGTTCTTGCATTTTATATGAAGGCAATCACGGACCGACCAACAGTCCGTCCTTCTGATTATTCCCCTCCCGGTTTCAATCTCGGAGATGCATCGAGGTTGTCAATCAGTCAATCTGTCAGAAGGATCATCAGTCAGTGACGAAACTGAAATCAATGGCCGCTTCTGTCCTCTCTAGTCCCATCCATTTCTTCACTTGCAGCCAGCACGATGTCGTCAACCGTTCGTGTCTTGGCCGTTGTGTTTGCAATCGCAATGCGTCGGTCGGCGTCGTCATAAATCTCCAACTCCGACATTTCGATGTTTTTCGTTTGCGGCGTCCAAAAATGCCCTTAAACGTCGCCCGACCGTGTTTCTGAGCGTCTTTTTGGGCTATTGCAGTGCGTAGCACTGCTAATAGCACTGCGATAGTATACCAATAGTATATCAGTAGAGAGAAGTAAGAAGAGAAAGAATGCTGAGATTTAGAAGAATTCAAAGGCAGAGTTACTTTTACGCTTCGACAGGCGGACATCTTGGACGTTCCGAAATCTTACTGCGGCCGATAAAACACAGGGCGAAGACTTCACGGGTCGAACCTGACATGCGTCGCACTCGACAGCTACAGCAATATGGCGGAAGCGCGGAGCCACAAAGCAGAACAAGCGCGGTCAACACACACCGGAGAACGCGACCGAATTGACGATGACAACGTCAAGAGCAGCGGTTGAGGGCCGCGCGCTACTCTCGGACATGTTGCGCTGCGCTACTCTTTCTATGCTTGCACTGGCGTCGCAAGCGTCTCGTCGACATGTTTCACCTCCTCTGGGAGCTCCCCACAATCACAGCCGGCGAGCCACACGGACTCCACGCCGTGCATGGGATGTCGATGCGCTCAAGCAGAGCTTCAACTGGGCAGCCTCGTATCCCTCGACTGATATGCAATACTCACCGCATACCGCGGCACAAGTGGTGCTCAACAGAGCCGCTACTCAGCGCGCTACCCGCTCTTCTCGGAGTAACGGTCACAGGTACAGGTCCCCGATGCCAGGGCTTGCCCGGCACAGCAGAGGCAGGGCTGCGAACGGATGTTGAAGCAGACATGTATCGTTGCGGCTCACAGAGGCGGTGCTGCGAACGGAGGTGAGACTGCGGCCCAAGGTGAGACTGCGGCAGCCAAAGGAGCGGCTGCGGGTGAGAGAGACAGAGCTGCGGGTGTGGCTGTGCAAGTCGAGGAGGGACGCAGGCGAGCATCGCTGTGCGAGGCGAAACAAACGGGGCAGACATGTCTCGTTGTTGCGGGGCTGAGAACAGAGGCGGAGCTGCGGCACACAGAGGTGAAGCCGCGGCAGCCGAAGGCGCGGCTGCGGGCAAGAGAGATAGAGCTCCGAGAGAGGCTGCGCAAAGCAAGGAGGGGCGCCGGCGGCCCTCCCACGGCCCACGAGCCATCATCACCATCCTGTGAGGGAATAGACCTGCTCAGAGGCAGCCGCATGAGAGCGTGTACTTGAGTAGCGTGTCCATATGTGGTTCGAATGGATAGGGTTGGTTTGCGTTCTTCGCTAACTTCCAATCGTACAAATCACTAACTTTAGTCACGCCCGCTGCCCGAAATTTGCCACAATTACACGCCTCCCTCTCGTCTAATCGGTCTGTCCAGGCCTCTCCGCAGACCGCGCCGCGCGCTCTGCTCGCGCATGGCGTTGGTCACGACAAACTCACTGGGGCGCCTGCGATGCGCACCCTTTCGAGGGTTTCCGGTCGAGTGAGAGTGCACGAGGGCAGCGCGGCGTATGTAAGCGTAGGACCAGGGCTGGGGGACACATGCCTGCACTTCGGCCGCCGCCCCAGCGAGGGCGGCCCAGCAGCGACGACGTCCGAGAGGGCCAGCGACGGGACGCCGTGCTGGTGCGGTGCGGCCGTCGAAGACGACGATGCAGCTGCCGACGATGATGCCTGCGCTTGCGTTCGAGCATCCCCCCGCGCGTCGCCCCTCGCTCGCACAAACGCCGTCTCTAGAGCTCCTTCATGTGCTTGAGTGTGACCTGCACTACGCCGGGCTGTACGGAGAAGAAGATAGAACCCGGCGGAGCAGGTCTGCTTCTACTGCAAGCAGGGGCGCACCGGCCACATCGACGAGGCCATGGCGGGGTCCAGCAGCTCGCTTTGAGCCTTTCCTCTTCACGAATGCAACTTCACGCTCCATCTCCATCCACGGTGGACCCTTTGCGGAGACTCGGTCGTGTGACCGTGTGTGTGACGCACCTTGGATCTTGAGGACGGTGCGTTGTTGGTACCGAGCAGCAGGGCGAGGGAAGCATCTAGCATGCCGTCGCCTCGCCCGCTGACGACCGGGTTTGCCTCGGACTGTGCTTGTTTCTGTCCGTTTAGGGTCTTTGTGTGGGTTTTCGTGCTCCGGGTTGGTGTGCACGGTCCGTGCGGAGAGCCTGTCCGCTGTCGTCATTGTTGTTCCGTGTCTTAGTGTAGCAGAAGTTCGGTCGCACTTTCACGCCGAGGGGCTAGCGAGCCCCATCCCGCTCGGGGGGGGGCGCCCCTGCGTTTCCCTGCGGTCGGTCGAAAATCATTAAGTGTGCGCACTTGTACGTACTTTTAGCTTGTACGTCGTACTTTTAGCTTACTGGGAGAAAAGAGAGAGGGGGTTGTGTTCTCTAGGCCCCTCTCTCACTTGTATGCTGTGCACCCTCGCCCTGCTCCTCGCCTTTGATGCGGAGCCGCATGACGCGGAGCAGCCCGCCTTTGAGCAGCACACCGTCGACCCGCATGGAGAGGCGATCACGACGAACACGGCTCCTCGCGCGGTCTTCATCCTCGTCGGCAGCCTGACGGACAGCCTGGACAGCACCTCGCCGGGAGCATGCACGGCCGGCGGAGACGACGTCGCGGCTGCCGATCCCGCCGCCGCCGCCGGCTGCACGCTGCGGGCGGCGATGCAGCTGGCGAATCGCTATGGCAAGGCGACGGCGGTGACCATCCGTGTGCGGAGCGGCCGCATCGCGGTGGCGGGCCCGCTGCCGACCCTCGAAGGCACCGTGCAGATGGTCGGCTCGCCTCCGCGCGCGCAGCAGCCGCCAGCCGGCGACGCTGACGGCAGCGACGGCGGCGACGGCGGCGACGGCGACGGCGACGACGGCCAAGCGGTGGAGGAGGTGGACGCGGACGCGGACCCGTACTATCCTCACGGCGAGTCAAGCGGCCCGACGGGCCCCATCGGAACGGTGCTGGACGGCGGGAAGCGGGACGGTGCTGGAGTCCAGATCCTCCGCACCGGCAGCGGCTCCGCCGTCGCCCTGCACACGCTGCGGTTTGAGAACGGCCGGGCGATGGGCAGTAGTGACGATGGCTGGGGCGAGCACGGGGGCGCCATCCACGCGCGCGGCACGCTCGTGCTGACCAACTGCGCGATCCGCAACTGCGAGGCGTTCAACGGCGGCGGGGTCTACGCCGAAGGCGACGAGCCACTGCTGAGCATCTGTACATAAACGAATCTTAAGTGTACATAAACTAATCTTAAGTGTACATAAACTAATCGCCCGAAGGCGACGAGCTCGAGGCACACAGCACGGTCTTCACGCGGTGCACGGCCTCGCGATGCGGGGGCTGCGTCTATCGCGCGGGCGGCGGCCGCGCGCATTTCAACTCGTGCACGCTGTCCTACTGCCACGACCGCTGCGGCGTGCAGGTTGGGCGTGAATCGGCCGAGGCCGGGCGCTACGGCGCTCTGCCCGGGGGCCAAGCGCCGGCGATGCTTGCCGGCGGCGGCGGCGGCCCGGTGGGCCGGCCTGGCCGGCGCGGGCCCGGCGCCGCCGTGGATATGTCGGGCGCCATCGCCGAGGGCCCGCGGCTCCGTGCAGGGGGCGATTCGAGCGACGAGATGCGCGGCATGCACGAGCGCGCAGGACGGCGCGACCTTCCCGCCCCGGGCGGCGCGGCCGGGCCGCGACACTCGCGCGAGCAGGGAGAGCAGCTCTGCGTCTCGTGGCGTCAGACGGGGGGATGCAGCCCGACGGGAAAGCGCGAGCCGGAGAATGACCGCGCGTGCCACAAGGTGGTCATGAGCGGCGCCTCGGGCTACTGCGAGTGCGTGGGGACGAGTGAGCGGGTGAGTCCCTCGAGCTGCGACCGGCGCCCGCCAATCATCTGCGCCTCGGAGTGCGTCAAGGTACGTAGGTAGCAAGCCAGTACTCGGGGCGGCGACGACCCTCCGCAGGTGACGGGGGGGGGGGGGGGGTGCGTTCGGAGATGGGGTGCGTGAAGACATGTTTGGCAGCTCTGTGTATAGAATCAGGAATTCTATACTGAGTGAGAGTGACTCACACACACACACACACACACACACACACACACACACACACACACACACACACACACACACACACACACACACACACACACACACACACACACTCACACACACACACACACACACACACACACACACAGAGTGAAATTCACACACACACACACACACACACACACACACACACACACACACACACACACACACACTATGTCCCACCATGCAGGCAGAGCGCATCTCTCTCTCTGTTGTGTGTACTTGTTACGTGAAAACCCGCTGGGACTTGGACGCCAGCACACACGTGCTAGATTTCATGGCGGGCCGCCTAGGCCCTGGGGTCGGAGGTAGAGTCGGTGGTGGTGCCGCGCGCGGCGCGGGCTTCGCTGTCGGGGTTTAGGGCGGGGTCGGGGAAGGAGGGGGGGGTCGGTCGCATTGGCGGCCGCGCGGCAGTGGCTGCGGGGGGGGCGGGAGGAGGTGGTGGCGCCGACCGCAATGGCGGCCGACCCGACGAGCGCCGGGCGAGATCGCGAGGGTCGAGGGTGAGCTCGAAGCCGAGGGCGGCGGCCGAGTTCTGAATGGTGAGGGCGTCGGCGGTGACGATGGCGGCGGAGATGGCGGCGGAGTGAAAGGTGTAGTGCGAGCGGGTGGACGCGCGAGAGGTGCCGTACGGCGTGTGGTCAATGGACCCACTAGCGCGTGCGGTCCTCGCAAGCTGGCGGAGGACGCGATCGAGGTCGGCGGAGAATGCTCCGGTCGACTCGGTCACGAGGAGGATGACCGTGTG
Organism: Emiliania huxleyi CCMP1516; assembly: GCF_000372725.1. NCBI lineage: Eukaryota > Haptophyta > Isochrysidales > Noelaerhabdaceae > Emiliania > Emiliania huxleyi. The sequence goes on from NW_005200615.1 coordinate 209,826, forward strand.
GCCCTTGGCGAGGGCGTCAGCGTAATCGCCGTCCTTCGCTGCCACCCAGCCGTCACCGCTGACGCGGTCCAGTTGCTCCTCCGTGTCCGGGTCACCCCGTTGGGGGTGGCCAAGGACGACGACGGAGAGGTGCTCCTCAGTGTTGCCAAGCGCAATGAAGTGTCCATCGGCGCGGGAGGCGGCGCCTCCGCAGCGGGCAGAGCCATTGCCCTTTGCGCCGGAGGGGAGCAACGGAGTGTTGCATTTGAACTCCCAGCACGTGGTCGTGGAGCGAGAGCCGAGGCGGCGTACACCCCGGTGCGAGTTAATGCGCATTTCTTCTCTGCACTATAGCCCTTGAGAAAGAGCTCGCATTATGCAAACCTGTGCCTGTGTCCTAGGAAGTAGACTGAGAGGGGTACTCCCATAGGCAAGAGGAGGTCTGGAGAGGCCCACAGCGGTCAGGAGAGGCCCCAAGAGGGTGCTAGATGAGAGTCAGCAGAGCGCGCCGTCTCGGCGGCTATGGCATAGTGGGCTGAGAGGCAAGAGGGATTTTTCTCTCGGGCGGAAGATGAAGCCCCGACTTCTAATAAATTGTGCCAGGCGTATCCGGGGGCGGGCAGCACGGAACCGATTTTTATTTGGCGCAGACCCCTCCTTCCTGAGTCACCAGAAAATCCCAGCGATCCTTGAGCGGAGGCCGCCTTGGCCACTTTTCCGGCCTCTCCGGAGAATCTGGGAGAATGGCTACCAAACCGCCCGCTTGGCGTGGCGAGCGCCCGTGGCGCAAACCGGCTGAGCGAGAGCATCCGCCGGAAGGCGCGGTTGCAATCGCCGGCCCGCCAGACAGCTCCTGCCTTGGGTCCATGCCCGCGAGTTGAGGCGTTGAGGCCAAATGATGCAGCCGCGCTGATCGGTGGGCCGAGCATGGGCCAAGCAGTTTGGGAGTTTGTCGGCCGGAGCGAGGATGCCGGTGGACGCACGTCGTGTTTTTTGTTATACCAAAAACGGCCCTCTACGCTGGGGCGCCGGCGCCCTACTTGGCGTGTTTGCACATTGGGACCCGTCCTGTTCTGACTCTATGTGAGTCTGCCGGTAAGCGCGGGTTCGCGCGGGTTTCACCGGGTTAAGCCACACACACTAACCCCGCGGCACGGGTCAGCACGGGTCAGAACTCTCGCCGGACCTCGCCCCGCGGACATCCTCCCCCAGCAGCCCACCAAGGACCAAGGCGGGAAGAGCCGCGCGTGCCCCCACAGTCTACGTTCGCGAACTAGGGATCCTACGTTCTTTCTTCCGAATGACGATCCTCATTAGAACGAGACCGCGAAATGTTGGTGAGTCGCTGTAAGCCGAGACACAGCGCCGAAGCACTCACCTTGCTGCTCGCCAATAGCAGCGCCAACAAGAGCAAGAAGAACAACAGGCGAGCGTCAACCCTTGCAAATCTCCCTCGCCCCACGCAATCCCTCGCCGAATATCCAATATCCACCGCCATGTGAGTTCCTTGTCGCGGCGGGTTCCTCGCCTCGGTCGGGGATGCCGCGAATCGGTCATCACAACCCACCTCGCCCCCGTCTCCAGCATGGTCGGTAAAAAGAGCACCGACAACATGGCGTCCTGGACTCCGGAGGAGGACCGCAAAATCCTCCAGCTGTATGCACTTGAGGCGCGGCCGCCGTCGAAACGCCATCACTCTCGCCCAAGTATTTGAAGATCCCGCCCCGCGCCGTCTCTCACCCCCTGCATCTCCCCATTCCGCAGGGTCGTAAATGGGGCCGCATCGCCGACGGCCTCATCAACCGCAGCCCGGCTTCCGTTCGCAACCGCTACCTCAGAATCGAGCTCGGGCAGCAAGCGCGACGCCTCGGCCTCGCCAAGAACCGCTGCGCCGCATGTGGGCAGCCTAAGCTGGGCCACGTGTGCTCGGCGAAGACCTCCGGCTTCTCGCGCGCCGCCTCTCTCCTCACCGCCGTCCGTCCGTCGGGCCCGGCTGCTGCGCCGCCGCCGACGATGCAAACCGCTCAGACGCCGCTGCACGTGAGGCCGCTGATCCTCAGCGTGCCGGACCCGTCGTCGCCGCTCTCGCCCTCGTCGCCGCTCTCGCCCTCGTCGCCGCTCTCGCCCTCGTCGCCGCTCTCGCCCACCACTTCGCTGCCGCCCTCCCACCCGCCGCCCGTTTTGCGAGCCTTCGCGTATGCCATTCCCATCGGCTGGCTGCCGATCCAACCGAGCATGACCTCGGCGAGGGCGGCGCCGCCCCCCGCCCCTCCGCCCACTGCCCCTCCGCCGCTCGTACGGCTGCCGACGGAACCGGTCCTACACCCGCTCACGACGGCGCACTCTGTCTACTACGCGCGGCTGGCAAAGGCGGGCCCGGACATCTGATCGCACTTTGCATGTGTGTCACGGTGGCGAGTGGCATGTCTCTCTCTCTCTCTCTCTCTCTCTCTCTCTCTCTCTCTCTCTCTCTCTCTCTCTCTCTCTCTCTCTCTCTCTCTCTCTCTTCTCTTCTCGTCTCTTCTCTCTTAACGCGCATGTGCATGTCCCTCACATTCCCTCATCCGTAGAGGCAAGAGAGTGAAGAGGCCCACTCGAGTAACCACGCCGGGATGTAAGGCTAGCAAGTGCTACTACTTAGCACGGCTGCCGCCCGAGTGTGCGTCGGCTGGGGCGCCGTACCCGCCCCCTCCAGGGGAGAGCACCCGCCCGCAGCCGCGCGCCCTACCTGAGCAGTAGAGGTCGATTAGATCGGTTCTTGTACATAAATAAAATCTCCTGCCTAACTATTCCCACAGTCACTGAATGGAATTGGCAACCCTGTCTGCACGTACGTCTCGCGCGCGCGTGAACAGGGCTGCAGGGGCTCCAGGCCCCAAATGACGTGTGAGTGTTAGAGTTGTTTGGTATTGCTAAAAATCTCTCTCTCTCGCCCCGTGTCGACGAAATTAAGTTGTAAAATTCAGGCGTCTTCTTCGCTGTTTGTTCACAGCACGCCACTAGGGAACCTTCGGTTCGCTGTTTGTTCACAGCCCACGGTTCCCTGGGGTCGCCTCGTGAAAGGGGGGGAGATTTTAGAAAACCAACAAGAAATCACGACTCTCACAGTGATTTGGGCTCGGCAGCTTGTCAGCCCTCAGCCGAAGCTGGGGCCGTCGTGAATACTCGTCGCCCTGAATGGTTGCCCAGGTTACTCAGGACACGATCCCGCCGTGAACACAACTAACTGACGGATCCGCTCCTGACAGTCGCACGCGCCGTGCTGTGGCGCGTGCGACTGTCTTTGTTTGAAGTCAAAAGTCGAATCAGAGCGGTGTCGGCGTTGTCCTGAGTTTTCTCCCCCGGACCGCCCGTCCGGCACCGCTCCGGGACGCACGCCGGCGGAGCACCGTCAAGCTGCTGTACGCCCCGGGCCCCGGCATCGCCTCCCCTGGCTTAGCTAGAGCGAGAGATAGTGTGCACACGGTCTGTCTCTACAATATACTCACTGACACTCCACCTCCCAGAGCTCGTCCCGGTCCATCACGGCCATCCTCGGCCTCCGGAGGGCCCCCGGCCGCGGCGCGGTGCGGCGGCGTCACAAATCCGACCACAGAGCACCGGGACGCGGTCGGGCGATCTAAGGCCCAACTAGGCGTATGCATTGCCCATCCAGGGCTATCACCTGGACCCATCAACAGGCGCCTGCGGCGCCGTAGTCACGAGGTGTTGTTCACACCTGGGCAAGCATGACGTGTGAGTGTTAGAGTTGTTTGGTATTGGGTATTGCTGAAGCGAAGCGCGGAACGCCCAAATTTGAGCGTTTCGAGCGGTTGTTCATGGCGCAAGGGGTACTCGAGTACGCAAAAAAACTAACTTCTGAGCGTCACGCATCATGAGGTTCGGCACCGCGCTCCTGCTCCTGGTGCCCTTCCTCATTGTTGCCTCCTTCTTCTACACGCGCGACAGCATTCACGCAAGACAACCGCGCGCGCTCTCGCTCTCTGGCCAGGACATCGCCCGGCGGCAGCGGCAAGCAGCGGCC
>NW_005200615.1:215148-216306 GCF_000372725.1 Emiliania huxleyi CCMP1516
CCCGGGTGGGGGAGGTTCGGCGGCGCCAATTCAAAACACTTTGGCCGCCCCTTTCCGGCCCCGGCCCCAAAGAAGGGTTGGGGGCCCCCCACCCCGCCGTTTAACCATTGGGGGGCCCCCCAGTTTTTTTTTTCCCGGGTCCGCCCTTTGCTTTGCACTGGGGGCCCCCCGGATTTTTGCCCCCCCCTTGGCGGGGGGGGGGGGGGCCCTTTCCCCAAAAATTTACACAAGCCCTTGTTGCCCCCCCCGCCCCTCCAGGGGGGCCCCCTCCCTTAAAAAACCCTTTCCCCCCCCCGGGCCCCCCCCCCCCCCCCCCCCGCCGCCGCCGGCCCCTTCTCCAGCGACCACAAGCAGCCGAGCGCGGCGGCGTGCTGCGCCGCCTGCGAGGAGCAGCGCGCAAGGGCGCGCGTGGAGGGGCGCAGCGGGTGCAACGTCTGGGTGTGGTGCGGTAGCGCGCAGTGCGGGAAGCAGCGACACGAGTGCTGGCTCAAGCGCGCTGACGGGCGCCGGGCCCTAGAAGCGGAATACGCGCTCTTGTATTCCAACCAGCGCTCGAGAGGACGCGTCTTCAGCCGCATTCAGCCGTATTCAGCCGTATTCACTGTCTTTGCACCCCTCGTACTCACGCGGTGCTCTGAAGACGCTGCACAAGACCGTTTCCCCGCCCCGAGGTTGGCGTGTTCAGCGTGTTAGGCTCTGGGCCGTCGTCCCGGCCGCTGACGGCAACGGCGTCAAGTCCAAGGCAAACCTCCTTGGCCAGACGCGCGGATGGCCCGAGATCGCTCGCAGTCACCCGAGGCTGGCCGAGACTAGGTCGACATCCTTGTCGGCACTTCCGACCGCTGGACAGCAGGAAGCGAGACCGCCGCGCCGCCGGACCACCCCAGCGGCGCAGGCCTCGCGTTGCCTGTGGGCGCAGAGGCGCACTTCGCCCTCGTCTTCGCCAACCCGGCGCTCGGGCGCGTGCGTGTGCGGCTGCGCACCGCGGGCGCGCCGCGCGCCAGCGGCAGGCTGCGCGCGATGCTCGACGCGGGGGCGGCCGCGTGCGGCGGTGGGCGCTGTGCGCTCAGCCGAGTGGCGGCGGAGCCTGAGGGGTGGGGCGACGAGTCGAGGCCCGACGGCGTGTGTCCCCAGCACCCTCTCCCCTCCCCTCTCGCC
>NW_005200615.1:217077-218888 GCF_000372725.1 Emiliania huxleyi CCMP1516
ACGGGCCCGAGTTTTTTATCGCCCTGGCCGGGATGCCACCCCTGGGCGTAGGCCACCCCGTGGGGGGCCACGTTGTCGCCGAGGATCTCAGGCGAATCGCGGCGTTTGCGAAGAGCCACCCCGGGACTGTTGGAGCACTGACGTTTACGTTGGAGCGGCTGTTTTCCCCATTCTTGTGAGTGTCCGGGGGGTTTGAGACTCGGATTCATTGTCACCAAGAGGTTTCGGTCCCCCTGCACCCCAGCCGGGGGGGGGGGGGGGGCGCCCGCCGTGTTACACTTTCGCTTGGCCCTTATGGGATATGGTATATGGCGAGTGCGGTCCCGGCCCCGGCCCGCGACCATGGGTCCATGCCCGCGACACGCGGGCCGTGTTGCGATCCGCGGGAGCGAAAGATAACCATGGACAGACAGCAAAGGGATCGTGAGGTGTGCGTTGTGCGCGGCGTCAAGAGCGCACAGCAACAGCAATAAATTAGTGAAAAGGGTGTGAGAGCTACTTTAGTACCAGCAAGAGGTCAACAGAGGTGAGGTGGAGCTCAGAGCTGCAAGAAGGTCGATGGCTCGCATCGGGCGTTGGGGAATGCGAGAGGTCTCGAGGATCATGGGCTTCCGAGTAGGAGGCTGACCCCAGGGCGCGGCCAGGGCAGAGGACAGCGGGGCTCAGATTCTCGGTATGTGCGTGGCCATGTGCTTGTGCGCCTTCTTCTCCTGTGAGAATTCAAAGTCTGAGATCACGCCATCTCCGTCCGTGTCGTATTTCATAATCACTGCAGCCTCTGTGCCGGGGTAAGTGTCGACATGACTCTTCGCCTCGTCTAGTGATATGATGCCGTCGCCATGTGTATCGACGTCCTTGAAAGTAGTGACCCCGTCGGCATCTCCCTTATGCTCGTACGTTTCTGTAGCCTCACCACCACCACCCTCCTCCGCGGGGGCTGGGCCTGCGTCGACCCCGGGATCCTTGCTTGAGCAGCAGCCCATTTCTGGGGCGGCTCGGCGTTAAAAGGCCCCTGGAGGCGGTGCGAAAACGGCGCGTCCGGTCTCGAGTCTGCTACGAGTACGATTACGCGGGACGCTCTCGAGGTTTCGTAGGCGCTCCAAAGGGTTGGGGTCCCGTCGGGTGTTCATATTGTTGGTCAAGACACAGAGCTCATACATGCAGCCTCCAAATAAATACAGTCAGTGAATGAGTGAGTGCGAGCGAGGTAGGTAGGCAGGCAGGTAGGTAGGCAGGTGCATGCATGTCCATGTGTGTGTGTGTGTGTATGTGTGTGTGTATGTATGTATACACGGGACACGGCGGGCCGCAGGTATTCGTCCACACTCACTGCTCCGCTGTGCACTCCGCTGTGACTTTTGATGTTGCACAGATAGATAGCGGCGGCACTCGGCGCATTTGAAGACGTGTCATCCCCCCCCCCAGGGTCGCATCTGTCTATGGCGGCTCCCAACATCATCCATCTGACTTGGAGCACTTGGAGTGCAGTCAGACTCATCTGATTTTGTTGCGAAAGCAATCCATCACCTCCAGCCTCCTCTGCTGACACGCCCAGAGAGGGTTTGAGCAAAACGTAGGGCGGGTGGCGGCAGCAGGCGGGGGGCAGGGGAAGGGGCAAGAGGCGGGCGGGGGCCAGGCCGACCCTCCTTTGAGGGGCCTTGCCTGTGATCAGCGTGCGCTTGATGAGCACGGCAAAGACCCTTCTGGTGACGATTCAGAGGATCCCCAGATCCGTGGTGGACCTGCTCAGCGGATTCATGACGCGGCTCCACAAGCCGCCCTCCCCGTCGAGGCATCCTCTCCATCGGGCG
>NW_005200615.1:221016-222160 GCF_000372725.1 Emiliania huxleyi CCMP1516
CAGAGGCAGCTGCAACCCCGCCGAGTGGACGGTTGCACACCGCGCCACCTGCTGTGTGCAACCGTCTACTCGGGGGGGCGGGGGTCGCAGCTGCCTCCGGAAGGCACCGAGAGGGACAATAGTCAAAATCAAGGTTTTGTAACGCGAGCTGTGCCACAGTGAAATGGAATTAGCCGGGCTCGCCAAGAGAGGCGGTAGTGCCTGTCCTCGTCCTTCGGGTTCTCCATCCAGCCCGAGCCGAGCACGTCAGCGTTGGAGAGGTCGACACGCGCCTGCACCAGGCGGGCGGCGGTGCATTTTAAAACAAAACTCCTTTTTTGCGAGGTCAAGTGCTGGTAACGATGCACCCGAAGGGGACCCCAATGCCAACACCATCTGTGGAGGTGCAAGTGTCCGAAACGAGAGTGGACCTGAGCAACGACTTGACTTGGCGGCAAATGATCGGAGTGGGTGTCAGAAGAGTCGTCCTTGCGCGAGGAGAGCTTGATAAACTCGAGGTCTTGTTGGTTTTCAAAAATCTCTCTCCAAAGTACGCCGCGAGGTCCGAGGAGGGCGGATCTACGCCGAGATGCGAGAGAAGTAGCGAGAGCAAGGGATCGGCAGGGAGGCGGCGGCGGCGTCGCAGAACGAGGCAGAGGAGAGCGACGCGACAGAGGATGAAGCGACAGGAGAGAGAACGGCGAGAGTGGGACGACCTTGAGGTGGCATGAAGGTTGCAGCGAGAATCGGTGAGGGACTGAGAAGAGAGATACGAAGAGGCCGACGCCCAAGGGTGGGCGACGGCTAGCGCACCACACTCCTCTCCTTAAACTAGAGCTGTAGAGATGTAGAGCGCTCTGTGGTGTCTGGAGCGCTGTCAACGAACGTCTGGCAGGGCACGGGCACGGGACTCAGCGATTTTTTCTCTTCGATCGCACGTAGTAGCACATATGCTCTGTCTGGTATAGGCTATAGCCCCAGCCGACTCCGTCCGTGAACTCTCGAAGGGATCTCGTTCGTGTGTGAGTGAGTATTCTTGATACGAACCCACGACGAGGTGTTGTCGTCATCTGTCTCGCGTCCACCCATACCGCGTTGGTGTCCAGTGCGAGCCTGACTGTTCTTCACCTTCCTACATACATACATACATACATACATACCTATT
>NW_005200615.1:227113-255957 GCF_000372725.1 Emiliania huxleyi CCMP1516
AGAAAAAGTGGGAAAACTAAGAAGATAGGGGGGAACCTAGAGGGACATGAGAAGCGAAAACTAAGTGTTTGGGCTGAGAATATAAATGAACCCGCCGCCGTCAAACCTGGCGAGGTGTCCTCGGGCGCTTCCCGCGGTGGTGGCACTCTTGCAGGAGGTGGTTGGAGTGCAGCACATCAAAGGCGCGGTCTTTGACGACGACGTCCTGCTGACCGGCGCCAACGTCTCGGCCGACTACTTCTCGGCGCGGCAGGACCGCTGCATACTCCTCCGAGGCTGCGCGCCGCTGGCCGACCTCTTCTCCGAGCTCCTCGTCGCTCTCGCCGCCGCCGCCGGCACCGATGTCACAAGCCCACGCTCCTCGTCGCAGTCGCCGCCGCCGCCGCCGCTGTCGCCGTCGCCGCTGTCGCCGCTGTCGCCGTCGCCGTTACCGCCGCTGTCGCCGTCGCCGCCGCCGCCGCCGGCGGCGGCGGCGGCGGCGGCGGCGGCGACCGAGCACAGCAGAGAGGGGCGGGCGGCGGAGGGTTTGGTTGCCGCCGTCTGCCGCATCTTTGCACGGGCTCGCGAGAGGGCGGGGCCGCCGCCAGAAGGGCCTGCGAGCGCGGGAGGGGTGTGGGTTCTGCCGGCGGCACAGATTGGCGCCTGCGTCTCTGCGACGCGGGGGCGAGGCTGCGGCGCGAGCTCGTCAACGGACGGACTGATCCACAGGCGCTTGCGGCCACGATGTCGAAGGCGAGGCGGTGCGGTTGCTGCTGAGGCTTGCTCGTGAGGAGGCGACACCTCGGCTGCACCTCGGCTGCACCTCGGCTGCACCTCGGCTGCACTTCGGCTGCACCTCGACTGTACCTCGGCCACCTCTCGGCCAACTCTCGGCTGATCGAGGGTGCGGAGTCGCGGCTGCCTCCAGGAGCCGCCCAGGAGCTTTCCGAGAACTTTTCATAGGGTGCGCGGCTGCTGCTGAGCTCGCCCTACCTCAACCTGCCGCCCGAGCACACAGCTGCGCTGCTCGGGTCGGCGGCGGCGGCGCCGCTGCCGCCGCCGCTCCACCCGCCGCTCCTTCTCACTGCGGCGCCGGCGGCGCACGGTTTCTCCAGTGCCCGGTGAGGGACAGTCCGGAGACATTGCGTCCTCTCTCCACCCATGCTTGCGTCCTCTCACCCATGCTTGACACGCCCAGCCACGCCCAGCCACGGTCAGCCGCACCCAGCCACGCCCTTCAACGCCGCCCACGCCCACGCCCACGCGCACGCCATGCGCACGCCACGCCGCGCATGTCCAGAGGCGCGCGCGGGCTGCTCCCCGCCATGTACGCGGCGCTGGAGGCGAGCCTCGTCCGCCACGCGCGTTCGGTGGCCGACGCTGCGGCCGCGGGCGACCGCGATGGCGCTGCCGCCGCCGCCACCGCACCGCTGCTGCGATTGCGTCACTACCGCCGGCTTGGGTGGACCTATCACGCCAAGGGCCTCTGGCTGTGGCCCGCCGCGGCAGCCGAGGTGGTGGGCGGCGGCGTCAGGCGTCCGCAGGCCGGGGAGGGCGAGGCGCTGGCGGGCGAGGCGGGGGCGCAGGGCGACGCGGCTTGTTTTGATGCGTCGGGACCTGTCGCGACGCTCGTTGGCTCGTCCAACTTTGGGGAGCGCTCGGCGCGGCGTGACCTCGAGCTGTCTTGCGTCATCGTCGCCACTGACCCTGGAGTGCGAAGGCGCGCCACACGACGAGATCCAGCCGAGATCCACACGAGATCTATCCACTCGATGGCCTACGACAGGACTACGTTACGGCATTGGCCCTTCACCCCCAACCTTCCCCACCTACGGCGGCCGTAGGCTTCTTCACGATGAGGCGAGCGCGCTTCTCGCGCATAGCGAGCCGGCGGCGGAGGGGGGAGGAGCCGCGCCGCCCGGTTTGCTCGCCCGAGCGGCCGCGTGGATCACATGCAGAGCGCTGTGACACACTCTGTAACGTGTAAGCTGTGATCGAAGCTGTCCATACTGGTGTACTACTTGGTGCCCGAATTAGATTTTTGAGGCATGAGGGGCCCGCTGGCTCCTGGCACCGGCGCTGGGGGTCGCTGACGCTCGCGCGGGGTCGGAGAACTAGCATGGAAATTCCTATTAAACACACAACCCTCGCGCGCTCTCACGCGCACACGCGACACCTCTACCCCCCCTGCGCGCCCTCTGGCCGCGCCTGGGGAATGGGCGAAAAAATGGTAAATGCTGAAGCAGTGCGGGGCACGTGCCGCGCCTCGTGCCGCCTCCATGCAGGCGACGCGCGGCCTCTTGGACAATATACTCCGGCGCTGCGGGCAGGGCGCAGCTCGTCGTTGCCCATGCTTTGAATTGCCCCCCAGGAAGCGAGAAGTTGCACTAATGCAGCTCTATCTCGCCAAATCCAAGCGTCTTCTTTCTGCCCGGGAGAACGACAGTAACATAGCTGTGCCTGAGCGCGTGCGGCCAGGGGGGGGGGGGGGGGACCTTAGCTAGGAGCGCCGCACACCACCATTCAAATGGGATTGATCCAGTGTGGTGTGCGGCGTGGCAGGATCTGCAGACGCACGTGGGTGCTGCGGCGGCGCACTGCGCGGTCACTGGCCCCCGCTTGATGACTGACCAAGCGAACGGTCCTCCACACTTCACCGCCTTGTCGCCAGCTGTCGCGCCGACCCAAATCTCGAAGCCCTTAAGGTACTTCTTGACCTTGGAGGCTTTGTTCTTGGTGTCGGGGGTCACAGTCACAGCGCTGATGGGTGTTGAGCTGGCCTGGCGTTAGGAAAGCGCGTGCTTAGCAGGGTTCTGCGGCGTTCGGTTGTGGCACTTTCCAACGCGTGCAAAGGGAGAAAGGGCGGAGGCGGCAAGCGAGTTGTGTGCTCGGAGCCTTGGCGGAAAACCACGGGCTGGTCTTCTTCCCCTTGCTCTTGCCAAAGGGGCGGCTATTGCCGTCGGCAGCCTTGGCCATGAACTACGAGGCACGTAGAGCGGTAAGAGCACCTACGGCCTGGAATTGTGCGTGTGTGGGGGGTGGAGAGCACCTGATTGGCAAAGTTGTTGCTGTGGCCCGAGGACATCCTCGCACTGCCCCAAAGCAGCGGCAGCGATGGCGTCGGCGGCGATGGCGTCGGCGGCGGTGGCAACGGCGGCGGTGGCAGCGGCGGCGGTGGCGGTGATGGCGACGGTGGAAGTGGCGGCGGCGGCGGTGGCGGCGGCGGCGGTGGCGGAGGCGAGGGCGGGGGTGGAGATGGGGCCGGCAGAGATGGCGGCGGCGGCGATGGAGGAGGAGATGGCGGCGGCGGCGATGGCGGCGGCGGCGATGGCGGCGGCGGAGAGGGAGGTGGTGGCGGAGACGGAGGCGGCGGTGGCGGAGACGGAGGTGGCGGTGGCGGAGGTGGGGATGGGGAGGGAGGCGGCGGAAACGGAGGGGGCGGCGAGGGGGAGCTCGGGACAAGGTCAAGATCGTACGAGTATGGATCGTCAGGCGCATCGCCGTCGTAAGAGTATGGTTCCGGCGATGGGCTCGGGACAGGGTCGAGCGGATCGTTCGGACCGGGAGAGGGCTCCGGCGAGGGCGCAGGTGAGGGCACAGGCGAGGGCTCTGGGAGTGGAGAGGGAATGGGATCCGGAAGGGGCGAGGGAAAGGGAACGGGGGACGGCTCTGGGGAGGGAGAAGGCGACGGCTCCGGCGACTCGTCGTAATATGGCGGAGAGGGAGGTGACTCGGCGTCGTACGAGTCTACGAAGGGGCCGCGGGCCGGTGAGAATACTGATGTTCCCATCGGACGGCCGACAGAGCTGCTGGCGATGCTCTCGTGTTTGCGGTGATATGCGGTGGCGTTATCTTCTAGGCCGCAGAAGTGGGAGGGGGTGGGGCAAATGGGTTGCGCACATGGCTCGGCATAGGACGACCCATCGTACGAGTAGTTTGTCGTCTCGGCTGCCAGCTCTACCCGCAGCCGGCGGCTGAGGCCGACCGGCAGCGCAATCGCGGATGAAGCCAGCAGCATCAGCAGCGTGCCAACAGTGAGGGGCGAGAGGCTCGACGCGACACACCGGGACGCGCTCGCTTATTTGTCCGTTTCAGGCAGCCGGGTTTCAATAGCAAAGCGTAGTAGCTCGCCTTTTGTCGTCGGTACGGGCCGGGTTTGAACGCCCAGACCTCTTTCTATTTTGAGTTGCACGAGAGAGTAGACGGAGCTGATTGACATTCCACAGGCAACCGCGAAGCAAGCAGGCTGCGCGAGACACAAGACAGCAACAAAATCTCTCTCAAGACAGACAGACAGACAAACAAACAGACAAACAGGCAGGCTTGGGCGTGTCTGTTATCATGCGCCACGTCCGGTGTGGGTCTGATTGATACGAGAATACGTACCGCCCCCACGCAACTATCTGATACTTGAAGATAATACGAGAATACGCAGCTCGTGCGAGGGAGTTTTCTTCTAAAATTCTTTTTTTGCACACACTTGGTGTACCTTGAGCACTTGAGCACTGGATAGGGTCGGTTCCGCATGGTACGGGACCCCTCGTGCCTCGATCGTCTCGCCCTCCCTCATGGTGTACCTGTGTTAGTGCCAGTGCGCGCCAGTCCCGTAAAGAAAGAAAGAAAACAGACAACCCAAGGGAGGGATGGGAGGACGACGGCACGCCGCCACCACACAGGGGTTTTAAGGAGAGGTGTGTGATGCGCTAGCCGTCGCCCACCCTAGCGCCTAGGGAGTCTGCCTCTTCCTATCTCTCTCTCTTGGCCTGCATCTGCCGAAGCTGCTCCGTTGCCACGCCACCCACGTCCTCATAGTCGGACGGATCAGAGCCCGCCTTCTCGCGGCGCGACTCGAGGTCGTCCATGTAGCGGTCGAGGAGGGACATGGCGCCGGTTTTAGCCCGGGCAAGGAGTGGAAAAGAATTTTGAAGTCCAACGACCTGGAAAAGAACCAAAAAAGCCATCTGCGACTGTGTGTGACCGCCTAAACACCTCTCCGACGCGCTCGAGTTAGCCCGCGACGAATTCTTTTGGAGCACATCTGCAGCCGGCCGCCTACTCGAGTAGCCATTCAGCCGCCTCCGCGTGCGCAGCCAGAGTTTTAGAGCCCGAAAATGGCCAGCGGCGCGCGGCCAGCCTTGCCGGGCGGTCACGACCTTGGCGAACAGCTGTACTTCACGGGCTCGAACCAGACGTTTGAGAATGGCGATAAGCTCGTGCACGGCCAGCAGGGCGAGGTCGTCGGCCCCGTGACCGAGGGCACACACCAAGGCAGCCTGCAGCTGCTGTTTCCGGGGAACAAAGGCCACGTAAACTGCTCTCTGCTCACGCTCAGCCGCGAGCAGCCACCGCCTCTGCCGGGCGGTCACGACCTTGGCGAACAGCTGTACTACACGGGCCCGAACAAGTCGTTTGAGAATGGCGATAAGCTCGTGCACGGCCAGCAGGGCGAGGTCGTCGGCCCTGCGACCGGCGAGCACCACGGCAACGGCCTGCAGATGCGGTTTCCGGGGAACAAAGGCTCCATAAACTGCTATCTGTACCAGTTCAGCGTCGAAAAGCCGCCGCCTCTGCCGGGCGGTCACGAGCTTGGCGAACAGCTGTACTTTACGGGCCCGAGCTATTCATTTGAGAATGGCGATAAGGTCGTGCACGGCCAGCAGGGCGAGGTCGTCGGCCCTGCGACCGGCGTGCACCACGGCAACGGCCTGAAAGTGCTGTTTCCAGGGAACAAAGGCTCCATAAACTGCCGTCTGCTCAGGCTCAGCGTCGAAAAGCCGCCGCCTCTGCCGGGCGGTCACGAGCTTGGCGACCAGCTGTACTACACGGGCTCGAACAAGTCGTTTGAGAATGGCGACAAACTTACGCACGGCCAGCAGGGCGAGGTCGTCGGCCCCGCGACCGAGGGCACACACCAAGGCAACCGCCTCGGGGTGCTCTTTCCGGGGAACAAAGGCAACGTAGACTGCTCTCTGACCAATCTCATTCGCGAGAAGCCGCCACCTTTGCCGGGCGGTCACGACCTTGGCGACCAGCTGTACTACACGGGCTCGAACAAGTCGTTTGAGAATGGCGATAAGCTCGTGCACGGCCAGTCGGGCGAGGTCGTCGGCCCCGCGACCGATTTTCACCAAGGCAACGGCCTGAAGATGCGGTTTCCAGGGAACAAAGGCTGGATAAACTGCAAACTCGCCTCGCTGTCCCACGAGCTGAGCCTGCCCGGTGGCTTCAGAGTTGGAGAGGAGCTCTACTTTATTGGCGGAGGGTTCGTCGACGAGCAGGGGGACAAGGCCGTGTTTGGCTGCCGAGGATCGGTCACCGGCCCCGCCCGCAACGGCGACGCTGACGCTGTTTCCATGTCTTTCTCCGGCAACCGAGGGGACGTGCACTGCCGGGCCGAAGAGCTCAGCCGCGAGCCGGCGCCCTCGCTTCCTGGCGGCTTCATTCTCGGCGAGCATCTCTACTTCACCGGAGAAGACCAGATCGTCGGGCGCGGCATCCTCGTGCGCGGCTCGCGTGGTAAGGTGGTGGGCCTGGGTTTGGAGCCGGACAGCCTCGCGATGCGCTTTTCAAACAAGGTCTTGTTTTCCGGTAACCAGCCGGTCAACATCGCCTCCCTGAGCCGCGACGATCCGTGCGCCGTGTCGTCCGTGCCCGAGAATGTATTGCGAGCGCGCCGAGCGCTCGCCGCGCGCAGGGAGGAGCAGGAGCGGGCTGCGGCAGCGGCGGCGTCGCAGACGGCAGAGGACATTGCAGCGGAGGCGGAGCGGCGGCAGCAGCTGGCGGCGGAGCTCCTGGAGGAGGAAGCTGCGGCCAGGGCTCCGCCTCCACTTCAGGAGGCGGGACGGAGGAGGAGGAAGAAGAAGAAGCAGAGCGGCTTTCGCGGGTCGAGGAGCAGCGCAACCGAAGGAGCAGAGGGATCGGCCGACTGCGGCGACTCCACCTCTAGGGCGGCGCCAGCGCGCGAGTCGGCTTCAGGGAGCGACGAGGAGCGCGTGACGCCAGCCGAGGAGGCGCGACGGGCAGAGGAGTCGGAGCGGGCGGCGCAGCGAGAGCGGCAGGCGAGGCTGCTCGAGGCAGCGCGGCGGGAGAGGGAGGAGCGTTTGGAGAGGGAGGCTAGGGCCGAGGCCGCGGCCGCGGCTGCGGCGGAGAGCGAGGCTCGCGGCAGGCGACAGCAGGCGGCGCGAGCGGCGGAGGAGGAGCGGAAGCGAGCAGCGCGGGCGGCGCTGGTGGACGAGATGGAGGCGCAGGCGCGGCAGGAGGAGGCGGCGCGGGCCGCGGCACCGCTGAGGACGTCACAGGCTGAGCAGTCCAGCACGCGGTCGGCGATCGAGCAGGCGCTCTCCCAGGCTAGGTCCGACGCGCTGGCGGCGAGGGCTCGCGAGGCGACGGCGGGGTCAGAGGCGGAACGGGCGGGCTCAGAGGCGGAACAGGCGAGGTTAGAGGCGCAACAGGCGAGGTTGCAGGCGGAGGCGGCGAGGGCGAGGGAGGAGGAGGCGAGGGGGCGAGAGGGGGAAGCAAGGGGGCGGGAGGAGGCGGCGAGGGCAGAGGCGGAGGCGGCGACGGCACGCGAGGAGGCGCTCACCATGCGACTCGCGGCGCTAGAGCTAGGCCCACCGGCCGCCCCGCCACCGACAACCGCAAACAACGCTGTGGGAGGAGGCGTCGGAGGCATCTTCCACGGCGCTACGTTGCCGCAGAAGGTCTCGCGGATCTGTGCGCATTTGGGGCTGGACGCGCGCTCCTCGCTCTCTGCGGCGGTGGCGGCGGCGAACGAGAGCACAGGGGTCGCCGCTGAGGGAGGGCTTCTGCAGCAGGTGGACCGGCTGATCGCGCTGCTATTTGGGGGGCCGCAGGGGGGCGCTCCGGAGGAGGTAAGGTAAGGTCTCTAAGAAAGCCGTAAGGTAAACTTCTCCACACACACAAGGTGGGGGGCAAGCAAGGGGGGGCGGCCCTCGCGTCGCTCGGAGAGGAGTGCAGGAGTCAAGAACCGACGTCCAAAACGGTAAACGCAAGGAAGAATCGGAGCTATGACGAAGAACGACCGGGAGCGGGACGCCTGCGACGGTGTATCATTCACTTTATGCCACCGTTGCATATCCGGATATGCAACGGTGGCATAAAGTGAATGAATGATACACCGTCGCAAAACTGCATTCCTGGGTCGTGCGGAGATGCATCCGGTTTGGGTACCGGCGGATAGCAGGTGAACGCTATGGTGGGTTTCGAACCAGTGACAACGCCCGTCTGGGTTTTTTGCGCCGAGTCGAACTGCGGGATTCGAACTCGAGACCCAATGCAGTTTTGCGACGGTGAATCATTCACTTTACCTGCCACCGCGTTGCATATCCGGATAGTGGCTGTCGAGCATTTTTCGCGGCGCAAAAATAAAGAACTCGTTGCGCGTTGGATCTGTTTGAAAGCGAGGAAGGGACTTTCACCTGTCTTCTCTAAACAACGAAAGACTCGATCTCTCAACAGACAGCTCACGCGGCTCACGCGGCCGTCCGCCTGCGCACCCTCCTCACGCCGAGGCTGACCAGCGCCTCGTTGCACCTCTCCGCCTGCCTCTCCACCCCCTCCCCCGCCGTCTCTCGAGCGAGCGCCTGTAGCGCCGCAACGCCGCCGACCCGGTGCCACTGCTCAGCGCACGCAGACGAGGAGGTTGCGAGGGCCAGGAGGGCGTTGATGCTGTCTCTGCGCCAGCCATCATCCTCGGGCTGGTCGAGCCGCGAGAGGAGCAGCGAGAGGCAAGTGTCGTCAGCGGGGAGGTCGGGACGGGTGCTGGCCAGGTACACAAGGGCCATGGCAGCAGCGAGCTTGCAGAGGTCCGAGGCGCTTGCCTCCTGCGTGAGAGTTGAGAGGACCGCCACACCGCCAGCCTCGACGACGCCCTCGTGCGTGGCAGGTGCTACCTCAATCATGTTGCAGAGCGCACACGCGGCATTCTCCTTCTGCCCCTCACTCCCGTCGCGAGCCAGAGCCAGCGACATGAGGACCTCGATCCCACCGGCCGCTGCGATCGCCACGCTGTTCTCGTCGTTGTCAGAGAGGTTCCACAGCGCCCCCGCCGCACGCTCCTTCTGCGCCTCATTCCCATCGCGAGCCAGCGCGATAAGGACCTCGATGCCGCCGGCCGCAACAATCGCCGCCTTGTTGTCGTCGTTGTGAGCGAGGCACCACAGCGCTCCTGCTGCACAATCCTTCTGCCCCTCGTTCCCATCGCGAGCCAGCGACACGAGGACTTCGATGCCGCCGGCCGCAGCAATCGCCACGCTGTTGTCGTCGTCCAGAGCGAGGTTCGCCAGCGCTCCCGCCGCATTCTCCTTCTGCGCCTCATTCCCGTCGCGTGCCAGCGACATTAAAACCTCGATGCCGCCAGCCGCAACAATCGCCGCCTCGTTGTCGTCGTCGTCAGCGAGGTTCCTCAGCGCTCCTGCCGCACGCTCCTTCTGCTCCTCATTCCCGTCGCGAGCCAGCGACACGAGGACCTCCACGCCGCCGGCCGCTGCGATCGCCACGCTGTTGTCGTCGTTGGCAGAGAGGTTCCACAGCGCCCCCGCCGCGTCTTCCTTCTGCGCCTCAGTCCCGTGGCGAGCCAGCGCAATAAGCACCTCGATTCCGCCTGCAGCAGCGATCGCCACCTTGAGGTCGTCGTTGATAGCGAGGTTCCACAGCGCCCCCGCCGCTTCCTCCTTCTGTGCCTCACTCCCGTCGCGAGCCAGCGACACGAGGACCTCGATGCCGCCGACCGCAACAATCGCCGCCTCGTTGTCGTCGTTGTAAGCAAGGTTCGCCAGCGCCCCACAGCGTTCTCCTTCTGCGCCTCACTCCCGTCGCGAGCCATAGCAACGAACAGCTCGATCCCGCCGGCCGCAACAATCGCCGCCTTGTTGTCGTCCTTGGCAGAGAGGTTCCACAGCGCCCCCGCGGCACCCTCCTTCTGCTCCTCATTCCCGTCGCGAGCCAGTGACACGAGGACCTCGATGCCGCCGGCAGCGGCGATCGCCACCTTAAGTTCGTCGTTGGCAGCGAGGCTCCACAGCGCCCCCGCCGCACGCTCCTTCTGCGCCTCATTCCCGTCGCGAGCCAGCGACACGAGGACCTCCACGCCGCCAGCCGCTGCGATCGCCACGCTGTGTTCATCGTTGCCAGCGAGAATCCTCAGCGCCCCCGCCGCACAAAACTTCTGCCCCTCGTTCCCGTCACGAGCCAGCGATACGAGGACCTCGATGCCGCCGGCCGCAGCGATCGCCACGCTGTTGTCGTCGTTGATAGCGAGGTTCCACAGCGCCCCCGCCGCTTCTGCCTTCTGCGCCTCACTCCCGTCGCGAGCCAGCGCGACGAGGGCCTCGATGCCGCCGGCCGCAGCAATCGCCACTCTGCTTTCACCGTCCTCGGCAAGCTCCCGGAGCGTTTCCGCGACGTCCGCCTTCTCGTCCTCGTCTCCAACACGCAAGAGAGCGACGAGCGCGTCCATCCGCCTGCCGCTGGCCTCCTCTCCCGACAGCCGCCTGAGCTCTCCGAGCGCAGCAGCTTGCAGCTCCGAGGAGGCATCGCCAGCGGTCTCCACCAGCCGCGCGAAGGCACCGCGCGGCGCGCAGATCAGGGACCACCGCTTGCACACGGCCGCGTGGCGCAGCCCCGTCTTCTCGAGCACGCATGGCGCAAGGTCCGGGTCCGCGAGGACGTCGGTCGCGACGGCGGGCGGAGGGCTGTGGTGGGCGAGGAGCGCCTCGGCCCTCCTGTTTGCAGCGGGGCTGTCCCGCATCGCGCCGGCGGTGATCGCGATCAGGGCATCGGGCGGAAGAGCGGCGAGCCGCAGCTCGTAGCGGGCGGAGGCGAGCATTTCGCGGTGCGATAAGCGAGAATTCTTTTCCCTGTGATAGTGCTCTATCTCTGTTGTCTTTGGCACCTTGGAGTGCTGGGGGGGGCGACAGGGAGGATGTGGCCCTGAGTTATGTGTACGCCAACTCAGGGTGTGTGGCAGCCAGCCAGCTGGCTGTGTGTCTTGTGAGCTTGTTTGTGTCTGTGTGTCGCTCGTGCGTGTCGTCATCATCTGTCCCGCGTCCACCCATACCGCGCTGGTGTCCAGTCCGAGCCTGATACAGGTAGCTGGGGGAGGCTTTATGAGGTTGCTGAGGCGAAGCCGCCACCGCCACCGCCGCCACCCGCCACCGCCACCCGCCACCGCCTCCGCCTCAGGCGGCGCTCGATGTCGAGCCGCGCAACAAGGCGGCGAGGGAGGCGCTGGGGTCCTGCCGCGCTCGCAGGGCGAGCAGGGAGGCTGCGAGGAGGAGCAAGCGGCGGGTGGCCCTCTCGGTGGCAGAGGTGGAGCTCGCCCTCGACAACGACAGGGCACCCGTTCACAGCAAGAGGTGTGAAGAGACGCTGTTCACAGGTGGAGCACGACCTCGACAACGACGGCCACCCGTTCGTCGCCGCCGCGTGCGCTCCCCGCAGTCTCTCGCCGATTCTCGCTGCAACCTCCCTGCCACCTCGCGGTCGTCCCACTCTCGTCGTTCTCTCCCTTGTCACTTCGTCCTCTGTCGCGTCGCTCTCTTCTGCCTCGTCCGGCGGCCCGCCCAGCGGGAAAAAATTCTTTCGCAAGGCCACAGCGACGAGGCTCCACCGCTGGCGCCGCCCGTCTCGCTGCAACCAAGCAAGATCTGCCCACCCATCCCGCCTTTGCCACGATGCTGCGGAAGCAGGCGCGGATGCGGCGCGAGTACATGCAGAAGCGGGCGGCGGACGCAAAGGAAGCGTCGACCGCCGACCGCAAGCGCAAGCTGCGCACTGCCGTCGATGAAGGCCGTACGGTGCCGACAGAATTGCGCGGCGAGGCGGACGCGCTGCTCGCCGAGATGGAGCTGAACGGCGCGCCGGGGCCAAGCTCCTCCACCCCCGACCTCGACTCCGAGTACGCGAGCGCGGGCGTCGCCGACCCGCGGATCCTGCTCACGACCTCGCACGACCCCAGCTCGCGGCTGGTGCAGTTTCTCAAGGAGATGAAGCTGGTCTTCCCAAACACGTCGCGGATGAACCGCGGCGGCCACACCGTCAAGCAGATCGTCGAGACCTGCCGCGCCGACGGCTTCACCGACTTGGTTGTGCTGCAAGAGCACCGTGGCGTGCCCGACGGGTGAGAGTGTGCCGCCTCTCCCGGACGCCTCGGCCGCAGCCTCCTCCGCGCGACGGCCGCTGCCGCTGCGCCCCCAAACCCGCTGTCCAGCACTCCCCCTCCTGGCTCCCACGCGTCTGGATGCCGCTCGCCCCTGCGCCCCTGCGCCACTGCTGCCCTCCCCCGTCCCTGCGCCTTCCACTGCTGCCGTCCCCCGTCGCCGCCCCTCACGCTCACCGCCCACACCCCTGCGGTTGGGCAGGCTCGTCGTGTCGCACATGCCCCACGGGCCCACCGCCTACTTCGGCCTCGCCAACGTCACCATGCGCCACGACATCGAGGGCGCGACAAACATGTCCGAGGTGCCCTCTCCCTCTCTCCTCTCTCCCCCCTCTCTCCTCCTCCTCCTCTCTCTCTCTCCTCTCCCTCGCTCGCTCGCTCGCTCCCCCCCCCCCCCCCACCCCACCCCACCCCCACCCCACCCCTCCCCACCTTCTGAACCCTCCCCTAAGCCCTCCCCAAGCCTCCCCAAGCCCTCTCGGAGCCTTCTCGGAACCGCCTCGCAGGCGTACCCGCACCTTGTGATCGACAACCTGACGAGCAAGGTTGGCGCGCGGGTGGCGACGATCCTGAAGCGCGCCGCGCCGCCGCTCGAGAAGAGCGCCGAAGAGACCCCCCCGCGAGGACCCGAACCCTCGCCCACGAGCGCAGGCACCTCTTCCCGGTGCCCAAGCCCGACTCCAAGCGCGTCGTCTCGCTTGTCAACCGCGCCGACCTGCTCTCCTTCCGCCACCACGTGTACGCAAAGGAGAAGGCGGACGTCCACCTGTACGAGGCGCCAGCGTCCCGCCGAGATTGCGCCGAGATTGCATCGCGGGTGCGCCGAGGAGGCCGGCCCGCCACTCCGACCAGCCGCCGGCCGGCTCGCGGTGATCAGCCTGCACGCCCGCCGCACCGCGCCGCACCGCCCGCGATCGTGCGCATTTGTGTCGCTTTCCGCCCGCCCGCGTGCGGTTCGTCGCGCCGCGCCGCGACGCCCTCGTGGCCTCAGCAATCGGCCTCACCGGACCTCAGGTTGGGCCGCGGTTCGACTTGCGGCTCTACCAGATCAAGCTCGGCACCATCGACCAGGAGGAGGTGGAGAACGAGTGGGTCTTGCGGCCGTACATGAACACGGCGAGCAAGAGGAGGGCGCTCTGAGGGACAAAATCCGGTTGTCGCTCGCGGCGGGCGGTGCGCGGAGCGTGGAGTTGCGGAACACTCAGGCGATTTTTGGGCCGGGACCTTATTTACAAATTCCCGTGTGTACGGCGCCAGCGGCGTGCAGCGCGAGCGCCAGCGACCAGCGAGCCCAGCGTCCAGCGGAGATCGGCTCCCCCAACCCCCCCACCCCCCCACTCCCCGCATGCAGCTACGGCTTTAGGCCTAGGGGGCAGTAATGAGTAAATAAAAACGGACACCTCTCTACTGTGAGATGGGTAAAAAGGAACAGGCCCCCGCCCTTGCGATCTTTGTGCAGGGTTCTTTGTTTAGGGCAGACACAGCGTCCTAATCTAAAATCTGAGGATTCAGGATTGAGGGGCTTGCTTCAGAGTTCAGTGAGGCCAAAGTGAGTTTATGGATGTGTGAGAACAGTGCGGGACACGAGGAGTCACGCGGACCGACTCGTCGGCGACTCTGCTGGAGCGGCCGCACACTCGGCTCGCTCCCCCCCCCTGCACATCTAAAGCCATGGCCGCCCCCCCCCCCCCCCCAGCAGCAGCGCTCTGCTGCTGGGGGGGTCCGGACCCCCCCCCCCCCAGCAGGAGCGCTCTGCCTGTGGGGGGTGCTGGCATCTCTGTACAGACAGCAGCTCGGGTAAGTAGCCATCGCCGACGGCAGAGTCGTGGAGGCGCCTCAGGGCGCGTCGGTGCTCTTCATCTCGCACCAGTGGCTCTCCTTCGCCTCACCGGATCCCGCGTGCGTGCAGTTGCGCGCACTGCAGAGGGTTCTGCGCGCACTTGTCGAACAGGGGGGCGCTGCAATTTCCGCCCTCTTTGACCCGGACGACTGGGACGCCTTCGCAAAGGGGGTGGACAAGAGGAAGGTGAAGAGCTCGCACGCGCAGGCCCTGACGGCGCTGCAGAAGCAGCTGACGCCGGAGAAGTTCGCCGCCGAGATCGAGGGGGCCTTCATCTGGCTCGACTACGTCAGCATCCCGCAGCAGCGCGGCGGCGGCTTCTGAGCATTGCTAACTTTCACGAGCTCGTTGACTCAGGGGCCGGCTCGAGGAGATGGCGAACTTCCTCACGCCGCACAGCATGAACCCGCTCGTGCTGACGGGGCGGCCGAGGCTCGCCGTCGAGGAGTTCGCGGACTTTTGGTCCTTTCGCGCAAACACGCGGAGCGGGAGCGTGGCGTGCGGCAGCTTACCGACGAGGCCGACCGGCCGCAGTGCGAGGCGGTGCTGCGCAAGATGTGGCTCGCAAAGATGGAGAGCTGGCCGCGGGCGGGCAGCGCATGATGACCACCCTCTTCGGCGTCGTCGAGGCGAAGCTGCTGGCGTCGGCGGTGGACGGGCCGCTGCGCATCGTCGACGCCGCGGGCGCGCCCGCGACGTGGGATTCGATCTCTCGCGCCTGGACGCTCGGCGACCTCTCCTCTGGCGGCGGGCAGGAGCATCCGATCGGCGCGCCCATCGTCGCGGCCATGCTCGGCGACGCGGCGCTGCTGCGCGAGGCCTTTGACGAGCGGGGTGCCGACGTGGCGGCGAGGCATGCGGCGACCGCGGGGCGACGACGGTGATGCACGCGGCGGGGGCGGGGGCCGCCGACGCAGTCGACTTCCTGCTGAACCACGCGAAGGCGCGCGGCCTCTCCCGCCTCGTCGACGACGGAACGAGCAAGCTCGGCATCACTCCCCTCGACCGCGCCGTCCGCTGCGGCCATGCGGACGTTGTGAGGCTGCTGCTCCGCCACGGCGCGAGCGTGCCACTCGGGCTGCACGCCGCTGCACGCCGCCGCGGAGATGGGGCGGTGCGAGTGCGCGGCCGCGCTGCTCCAGGCCGTCGCGGATGTGGATGCGGCGAACCACGACGGCGCGACGCCGCTGCATCTGTGCGCGAGCGGCTTCACGCTCTTTGGCTCGCAGGCGGGCAAGGCCGACGTGGCGAGGCTGCTGCTCGGCCATGGTGCGAGGCGGGACGTCCGCAACCGAGACGGGCGCACCGCACTCGACGTCGCCGCCGCCGAAGCCAACGCCGCTGTGGCCGCGCTGCTGGGGGGAGGGTGTGGATAGGTTGAGATTCGCCAAGTTTACAACGCAAGTCTTCTGGAGAGCATTTTTCCAAAAGCCCCAAGGGTCCCGAATTTCGCCGTCGAAGGGGCAAGGGACGTGTCCAACGATCGCCGGACGCCGCGCCACGAAGCACGATCCCCTCACCGATTGCGGCGAGGCGGCGCGTTCTGCTGCAAAGCTGGCTCCGCTCTGTGCGTGGCGATGCAGAGGGGGGGGGCCTGCGCACGTTCCGAGGAACAGGAGGCTCTCCCCCTCCCCCGGCCCGAGCAGCTACGCATGTGGAAGGCAGCCACCGCCGCCGCCGCCGCCCGCACCGCCGCCCGCGCACCGCTCTGCCGCCGCGCAACGCCGCCGCCCCCCAACGGAATCCCGCCCCCAACGGAACACCCGATGTGTGAGTCGGAGTGAGTGAGTATTCACACACACACAATCACACAATCACACAGACACAGACACAGACACAGATACACAGACACAGACACACACACACACACACACACACACACACACACACACGATGATTAATAATTAATAACGGCGTCTCTGTCGGCACTAGGGGGGGGACGGTACTACGCGAGTACGCCGACATGCCACTCTTGCTCGCCGCCGCCGCCTCGCCGAGCGCGTCTGGCGAAGCTGGCACTGTGTGCGCCGACATTGTCGGCCCGCTGCAGGCGCAAGTCGCGGCGCAGGCGCGCCAGATTGCGGCGCTGGAGAACAAGCTTGCCGAGGGTGCTGCGCACAGACGAGCCCTCCCAGACTGGTACACCTACCTCTACGAGTATGACACGCCGCCGCCGCCTCCACCGTCGTCCCGGCCGACTCCCCGCGCGGCGCCGCCGTTGCCGCCTCCGCCGCCGCCCGTCCCCCTGGCCGGCTCTCCCCCACCTCCGCCTCCGTGTTGCGCGTGCTCGGGGCCGCCGCCGCCATCGCCGCCGCCATCGCCGCCGCCATCGCCGCCGCCATCGCCGCCGCCATCGCCGCCGCCATCGCCGCCGCCATCGCCACCGCCGTCCCCTGCGCCGCCATCGCCACCGGCGGCGAGCCCGCCCTCGTGCGCTGAGGTGCCCAACTTCACTCCGTGTGACCCCTGCCAGTCGGACGCGCCCCTCGTTGCGCCGCCGGGCGCGGCCGCCTCTTTCGTGGTTCGGCAACACGTGAACATCTGCGGCGCCACGCGGGGCTCTTTCAGATACCACGTGTGCGTGGACGGAGAGTGCGTCCCCTTTGATAATTACGCGTGCCCGATCGTCGGCCAGTACAAAACCACGGACATCATGGAGTTCCCCGACATTGGGACACCCATGCCGGGCCCGTGCAACGGCAAGGTGTGCACGGCGTGCGAATGGTGCCACGACGTGAGCAGGTGCACGCCCTTGGGTGAACCCCCTTAGCGGCCGGGTGCGAGACCCTGGCTCGGCGCCCGTCGATAGAGATACCCTTTTTAGGAATGAGTTCACAGAAATGTAATGAAAGCGTCGAAAATGTCGCCCAAAAAGCGCCTCGAGTTTTTGTTGCAGCGGTTCCCCACAGCCGGCGCGCGCTGCCAGGACGCACCGCTCGCGTGTCGCGTGTCGGCGGCATTCCCTCCCTGGCACCCAGTGAGTGCCGCGAATCGACCAGACTAGGATCGACGCAGCGCTTGCTGTGGGGCTGCAACAAACTAGCCCAGGCAAAATACGTGCTTTCTGTGGCCGCACTGCTGGGGGGAGGGTGTGGATAGGTTGGGAGGCGCCTCTTTTACAACTCAAGTCTCAAGTCCTCTGGAGAGCATTTTCCCAAAAGGGTCATAGAGCAGACATCATCCTGGGGAGATTGGGCGACAACCCGACGGGCAGACCCCGCCCCGCTCGCAGGGCGTGCACCACACAGCACACAGGCATATAAAAGAAAGAAAGAAAGAAAACGTACAACCCAAGGGAGGGATGGGAGGACGGCACGCCGCCACCACACAGGTTTTGTTGCGCTTACCCGGCCCAGGCCGACCATCAAAACGCCCTGCTAAGTCTTTCGTGCAAAGGTATCTTTTTTTTTGTTGGGGGGGACGGACGACGACCAGCAGCGATGTGGGGCACTTCAGTATATCCACTCCGCACACCACCCCCACGACCCGCCCGACTACGGCTCGCCCCGCACACCCGACCGTCGGCCGATCCGCCTCGTCGCCGCGGCCCTCCCGACCGGTTGCACACAGGGATTTTAAGGAGAGGGGTGTGATGCGCTAGCCGTCGCCCACCCTTGGGCGTCCGCCTCTTCCTATCACAGGCTTATTTATTGGGAAGGCTGGCGAATTTCTCTCTTTTTCCCCGCCGTTGCAAAGATCACATTTTCCACTCCAGCTCCGGTGCTCAAGGGAGGGGGTGACGCCGGCGACGTGGCGGAAGAGATGGCGAGGGCGAGTGAGGAGGCGCTCGGATACCGGCAGCCGTGCGAGCTGAAAGAGCAAGAGCCCCCGAGCGGAGTAGCGAGACCTCAACTGGCGACACGCGAGGAGGTGGGAGGGGTAGTCTAGTGCCGGGGCTAGGAGAGATGGAGGGCTCGCCCCCGAGGCACGGCGCGTGGGTAAGAGACGCCGAACTCCAGGAGGATCCGCTTACGCGCTTCCTACTGCGGTGGGACGAGTTTGAGGTCGGGACACGGGCGCTGCCCGACAGAAACGGGACGCAGGTCATGATGGGCAAGGATAAAGGGCCGCTCGGCTCAGGGAAGGGCCGTGAGCTCAACGCGGAGGTGGCCAGGATATGCCTCGCGCTGCACAGAGCGCGGCCATTCACGCACCTCGCTGCGACGGATGGAGGGAGAGACGCGCCGAATAAGTGGGTGGGGGATAGGTTCGTACCGCGACCGGTAGTGTCGTATGGGGTGTACGAAGGGCCGGCCCGATTCGGGAGACCCGTCGAGGGATCTGGACAGCTCGAGAGCGGGGACGATGAGCTGCGGCTCGCGTTTGGGCAGGGGCTGTGGGGCGGCAGACTGCCAGACGACTGGCAGGTGATAGACGCGGAAATGTACGCGGTGCTGGCTTACCTGCGTAAGATGGCGACGTCGGAAGATGCGGCGGACAGGAGGTGCCTCGTCTTGAGCGACTGCAAGCCCGCGCTACAGCAAATCGAGGCGGCGTACCGAAGAGGCCCTCTTGAGGGGCTCAGGGAGTGGGATCGAGGAGGGGCATATCCTTGAGCGAGGGATGTTAGAGGGGATATGCCGATATCGCGCCCAGCTCGAATCTGTCACGTTCCTGTGGGTATACCGAGCCACGCGGGGTGCGCTAGCAACGCCTACGCCGACGCCGCGGCGACTGCATACATGGGGGCCAGCGAGATTGAGGATGCCACCTCCGTCATCCGAGGAGCAGTGAGGACACGCCCGTGCCTATACACGGACCGCCGGAGGACGGCAGGCGGAGAGTGGAGGGGAGACGTACTGGACCGGAGGACCTATTACGCCACACGCGGCCACACGAACGAGTGGGTGCGAGGACGGCTCGGCGAGGGGCTCACGGCGGGGTCGCACACGGCGGGGGTGCCTGGGCCGCTGTGGAGCGATGTGGTCAGGGGAACGACGAGACACAAATGGGACACGCGTCAGCGGATCAAGGATCAGCACGGCGAGCGTGAGATACAATTCGCCGACGTGGATGATCACGTCATGGGAGCGCGGGTGCGGCAGCAGGCGGGGGTGCCACACGGAGCGCACCACGAGAGGATCATGCAGGGAGAGGCGGGGAGAGAGACCCCGGGCGCCGCCACGAGGAGCGAACTCAGGGGCTGCCTCGTATGTAAGGCCGCGAGGGACGCGGCGAGGAGGGCGGCACTAAAGCGGGACCCGCTGTGTCCGATCGTGCGGAAAGCCGCGCAGCAATGGACCGAGGAAGATGAGAACCCGCCTAGGGCGACAATGGCGCACTTGCTTAGCGGCGCCTGCCTGGGGAATAGGGAGCAGGCCAGATGGTTCCTCAGAGTAGCGCGAGCGCAGACGGGGACGGCGATCAGCAAAGTAGCACAGGCGGCACCCGACTCCAAGGATACACTGAAGACGCTGAGGATAGCGCATGTCGCTGCGCTGAAGGGCTCACGCTATAGGGTGCTGGATGAGGACGGGTACGAGGCACTAGCCCCAGCCGTCGGGGGGGTGTTGCCAGCACTGGTAGATGACCTCTCGGAGAAGAGCCGGAGGGACCTTGGCGCCGGGGTCACGAGGAACTTGCAAGTCGTGGCCGAGGCGGCGACGGGAGCGGTGCAGAGGTGGATCCAGTTCAACGATGAGGCTACCGCGCGCATAATGAAGAGAGAGGAACACATTGAGTGGCTGAGGAAGCTCTTCGCTGGGTGGAAGGAGGCCCGGCCAGCCTTGAGGGAGTCGCGGAGGAGGAGGGATAACAGAGGTAACGTGGGGACGGGCCAACAGCCAGTGGGACGAACGAGGACGGTCGCATTTGCGCGAGGCGAGGCGAGCATTCAGACGCGTTGCATGCGCCATGACTCGCGCCAGCGCGTGCGGGAGCTCCTGGCTGAGCGTTGAGTCCAGGCGAGTTGCGCTGGCCACGATCGCTACGCCGAGCCGAGCTGACGCGCCGAGGCGCCGGCCAGTCGCAGCCGTGAGGCATGCCACAGCAGCAGAGGCAACTGCCACCCATTGGGCGGGCAGACAGAAGGCCAGGGCAGCACTGGCAAGTGCAACGCGCCTCATGTCGGAGAGCGACCGTGCCTCGTTCGCCGCTTATGATGTAGAGTTTGTTGTAGAGATTTCACGCTGTAGAGGGCCTCTACATCGCTCTACATCTGCATCGCTCTGTGCCGCGGCGGATGTAGAGCTCTACAGCTCTACAGCGCTCCAGAGCGCTCTACAGCTCTACAGCTCTCCAGCGCTCTACACTCTACATCCTCTACATCGACCCTATCCAGTGCTCAAGTGCTCAAACGACGTTTGTGCCGCGTCCCGTGCCCCCGAGTTCATTTTATAAAAGCTAACGAAGGGAACACTTGACGGTCGCGGCCTTCCGACTCGCGCCTCCGCCTCACTGGCACTATTGTAGCCCTGGCCGGTGCGCGTGTGAAGTTTAAGTTCCGGAGTAAAAATTCGAACGCGTTCTCCCACGGTGACAAAAAATGTCCACCTCAGAGGCACCTCCGGAGGCAGGCCGCCGCACGCCGGCGACACAGCTCCAGCTGTCGAACTGACCCGCAGCTCCTCTCAGAGCGGGAACTGTGACAAAAGTTGACTGAGGCGGTTGTCAGGAACCATCATACGGATCACATGGTGGCTCTCTCATGACGGGAGACCGACCGACCACTCCTGGGTGGCACTGCCACCGGTGTCGCTCGACGTCCTGTCGACAGCGTGCCGACAGCGACACAGACCATGTGGGACGCGTCGAGTATCGACCTCTACTGCTTACCCAGCCTTCGAGTGTATCCTGGCTGTGGCCCCACACCCACTGGTGTCCATCTCAGAGACCGCAGGAGGTCATGAGGGTCGACGGGAGTGCCAACCGCCCACAATGCCTAAATAAACACCCAGCCCAGTACGGCTTTTCTGGTTAACCGCCGGTACGTACCGTCTGCGGACGCGGACCCGTGCGCTACCCTCGCGATATACGTGTGTCGATGTGTCCTCGCCGCTGTGCGCTGTCCGAGCTGACGCGCGGGAAAATGGAAAATGGTGTGCGTCGGTGTCGGGGGCACACGCGTCAAGCCACAAGGGATCTTGCTCGGTCGGCAGGCTGCAGGCTGGCCTATCTAACCAAGGCGGGAGAGGCGCGCGGCCGACCGGGCGAACCGCCCACTCACGCCGCGGCGGCCGCAGGAGCCACCCTTGACTGCGCCAGCTTCGAGGCGGGCGCCGCCCCTGCCGCCTTGTCGGCGGGCGGCTCGACCGGCGCCGCGGCGCCCTCCGCATCGGCAGAGGCGGCCTCCGCCGGCTTTGCCGCCGCCGCCTCCCCCTCCGCACACGCCGCCGCCTCCCCCCCCTTGGCTGCCGGAGCCCCCTCGGCGGCCGCCTCTGCCGCCGCCGCCTCCCTCTCGCCCTCCGAACCCTCCGCCGGTGCCGGTGCCGCCGCCGGTGCCGCCGCCGCCTCCGTCGCCGCCTCTGCTGCCTCCGCCGCCGCCTCTGCTGCCTCCGCCGCCGCCGGTGCCGCCGCCGCCGCCTCGGCGGCGCCCGCCGCCGGCGCCTCGCCCTTGGCAGCCGCCTCCGCGGCCGCCGCCGCCTCGCGTGCCGCCTTTGCGGTCTCCTCCGGCGTCTTGGCGTCCCCCTTGTGCGCGGCAGAGGCAAAGGCGATGAGCGAGGGGGAGGAGCGATCCCCAGTGTACCTGATGGGGCCGCGGGGCACGTGCGGAGGAGGCGGCGGCGGCGGTGCGGTGCTGGCCGCCCATTCGTGTCGCGGCATTCTCGCGGTGGTGGCGCCGGGCCCCGGCCGTGCTCTCTGCCGCGGGGCGGGCTGGTGCTTGTGCGCGCACTCGAGGTGGTTTCCACCGACAACAAACCGCACAGTCGGCAGCGCCTGCACCTGCAGCGCCTCCGCGATGAGGGCGCCGCCGGCGATCGCCTGTGATAGGGCACGTCACTCGCCTTTGGACGGTGTCTGTATGGAAGAAAGGTGTTTTGGGGTAGAAAGGTGTCTCGCCTGCAGGTTGAGCGCGCCGACGCGGACGCCCGAAGGCTTGAGCGCCGTCGCCGCCTCCTTGAAGGCGCCAACCATCGACTTGCAGTGCGCGCACGCATGCCTACGTCATGAACACACCAATCAACGTCGGGGCGTGTCGACGGTATCGTGCGGTGGAGCACCGCTCGAAGACCAGGGCTACGAATGCAGAGGCTACAGCTGGATGCGTGCACGGATCTGCACTGCGCATCTAGGCACGCGTTCCCGTAAAAGGCGACGAGCACGCCCTCCTCGCCGCTGAGCCACTCCTGTCCTCGGACGCGGCGGCGGTGGGCGATGCCGCGGCGGGGAAGAGAGGCAGCGGCGAGGAGAGAGGCAGCGGCGAGGAGTGAGGCAGTGGAGGAGTGGTGCTCGCCTTTGCGTCGTCGAGGGACAGCTCGGTCACGTCCGAGCCGGCAAATTCGGACGCGTCCGCCATCAGCTGCTTCTGCAGCTCCTCGACCGTCTTGACCTGAGCCTCCACCCCAATAGCACTGAAGGCCGCCTTGAGCCTCGCCATTGCCTCCTCGGGTCCCTGCGCGACGGCGCTCTCGCCCTCCGCCGCCACACGCTGGACCACGGCGCTCGCCTCCTCGCGACTGGCGCCCGCCTCCACCAGCACGCCGACCAGCTTCTCCTCTGCGACACCCTCGGCCGCTGAGACCACTAGCACGTGCGACAGCCCGGCGGCGGCGGCTGGCGCCGCCTCAGGCGCCGGCTCAGCCGGCTGACCGGCGCGCCGGAGCGCCGCGGCGTCGGCGCCGAGCGCCAGGCACGAGAGGATGAGGGAGCCAGCGAGGCGATGCATCATTCGAGGAGCCGTAAGCGAGGCGTGCGGTGCGGCGTGTGGTGACGCAGATCGGGCTCTCAAAAAAAGAAAAAATAATGAATACACCTCCAACAGGCCAGGGGAACTTAGGGCGATCGGTCTGTCGCTCGCGGCCAGCACCGGCGTTCTCAGGCCAGTGCAGCCGCGGGAAGTGCGGAGCCTGGCAAGACGACTGGTTGGCTCGACGGACCTTCTTGGACGGGTTTCCGGTGGGAGGGGGAGGACTATCTCGTCAACGACATTGCACCGGGGCCGACACAGTCGGGGGGGCAAGCGATGAAGGCGTACGCCTGCTGTGTGAAGAGGCGGGTGGCATCGGCGGGCCCGCTATCCGAACACAACTCGGCCTTTGATATCCGGTCAGTGTGGGACCGAATCGAGAGGGACCGGGTGAGGGGGGAGGCGACGCGACTACTGCGCAGTCTACGGCCTGATGCGGGGCGGGGGGGGGGGGAGAGGCGGAGCCCTCGGCGAATCCGGGCCCTGCCCCCCCCGCCTTCCCGAGGGGAGACGAGAGCTAGGCCCCCCCCCACGAGCGGGGTGGACGGCCGACGCGTGGAACCACGGCTGGAACGGCCGCAGGGGCAGGGGGCCGCCCCCGAGGCCCCGCTCCAGGAGCTGTGGCGGCCGGCACCGCCACCAGGCCCGCCCCCACCACCACCGCCTCCGCCCCCGCCGTTGGAGCGACCGCTGGGTCGAGGGGCCGCCCCTGAGGCCCCATACCAGGCGGTGCGGCCGCCAGTACCGCCACCGCTTCCGCCACCCCCGCCCCCACCTCCGCCCCCGCCGCCGGCGTGGCCGTCACCGTACGAATCCGTGCGGACCTGGGGGAACCCGGAGCCGCTCCGTCGGAGGTTGGAATACCCGGGGGAGGGGACCGAGGGGTGGGAGTCGCCGCAAAATGATAACGGGTACGCCGGCGAGCCGAAAGGCCGAGACCGGAGGACCCCAGGTGGAGCTTGGGGTCAGTTGTCGGAGGAGGCGAGAGATGAGCTGACGCGGCCTCTACGAGTGGAGTCGGGAAGTACGAGCTCGCCGGGGGTGGACCCGTCGCGGCGGCAGCTGGACCGCTGCGATCTACGACGAGGAGGGCCACGCCTCCCCGAGCCTGAAGAGGAGCCGGCGGAGGGGAGGGGCGAGCCGAGAACGATAGAGAGGCCGCGGGCGCGGGCGCGACTCGTCGACCAGGGAGAGCGGGCCCGACCTCCCTGGGAGGGATGCAGGCGACACGACACAATGCGCCGCCGCCCTCGCCTGGGGAAACTTCAGCAGGACAGTCGACGCTCTCGGAGGCGGCAGTACCAGTCGGAGGTGAAGCGGAGGTGAGACCTCGGCCAAAGAAGAGACATCAGAAACGGCTACAGCGGCCGTCACACCTCACACGACGCTCGGCTGGCGAATAAAAGAGCGAATCAGGGAGAACCGGAGCCCCGGGGGGGCGAGCGGTGGAACCATGAGACGGGATACTGAGCGAGGACCTGTGTACGTGCGTGGTGTACAGTGTCGTGTCTACTAGCTCCGAGTAGAGGGGGCGTTCTGAAGTTAAGGGGAGACCCGGTACACGGAACTAACCCTCGGAGACCCGTGTTTACTTTACGGCCCTTGCCCTGCGAACGCACACCCCCAGGGCTAGGGCTCTCTTGCCCGCAACCCGATGCCAATCATCCGGCCCGCTGGGTGCGCTTCTTAGCTCCCCGGCCCTGGATGTGCGGTTGCTGACTGCACTCCAAGTGCTCCAAGTGCTAAGGTAAGGTAAGGTAAGGTAAACTTCTCCACACACACGAGGTGGTGGGGCAAGGGGGGGCAACCCTCGCGTCTCCACGTCTAACGACAGGAGCCCCACGGCATTTAAAGTGCAAGGCCCGGTGCGCGTGGGTGAGCGGTGTGTGTGTGTGTGTGTGTGTGTGTGTGTGTGTGTGTGTGTGTGTGTGTGTGTGTGTGTGTGTGTGTGCGTGTGTGTGTGTGTGTGTGTGTGTGTGTGTGTGTGTGTCTCACGTCACTGCATCCTCTGCCGGTTCCTCCCGTCGCCTCTTCTTTGTTCGAATGTTTTTCAATCCATCCTTCACGAAGCCCTCCCATGTGGCTAGCGTTCTTTGCGAATGTCTCGAGATGGCCAGCAGGCGCTGTCTGCTCGCGGCCTGTGCGGGCCGCTCGTCCTCCTCGCCCTTCTTTCGTCCTCCCGTCCCTCCCCTCCACCATGGCCTCCTCGGCACTTCTTTCTCCATCCGCCTCGCCCTGCCTTTTCGTGTCGTGCCGTTCGCCCTCCATTCGGTGACTTCCATGGCTGTCCGCCTCCTTTTGGGTGGCGCTCTCGATACCGTTGCGCGTCAACCTCGACGTCGCTGTCGCCCTCCCCGTCCCCGTCGTCGCCCATGCCTCGGTTCGCGTCATTGGTAGCGTTTCCGTTGTTCCCTCGTGCTCCGCCGTCGCCCTCTCTGCTCGGGCCATTCGCGATTTCGCTCCTCCTGCGTGTCGCCCCTCCGTCTCCTCCCCTGCCTTCGTCGTCATCGTCGCTGTCGCGAAAGCCCGGCTCCGGCCCCTCGATTCCCTCGTCTATCCCCTCCGCTGTGCTCCCCCGACGCTTTTCCAAGTGCTGTACTCCAAGTCGGGTGCTGTATGCCCCACAACGTACAAGAGAGCACACAGGCCCAACTGACAGACGATAGACCGAACCGCATGCACACATGCGCGATGAACCCATGCAAAACACCAAAGACAGGTTTGTGACCTCGGCACCACCGCTAAACCTCCTCCACCGCCCCCGCTCCTCCCTCCAGCCGACGCGCCCCGCCAACGAGCGTCACCTCGGCGCCCGCGCGGCAGCCTGTCGACACGCGCGACACCGGAACCGCCGGCGGCGACGAGGCGAGGCCGCCGCTCAAGCAGCGGAGGGAGCCCGCTGCGCCGCCGGCCCAGCCGAGGCGCAGCTGCTGCGACCTCCCCGCCGGCGCCACGCGCAGCCCGGGCAGGGAGCCGACCGTGTCCTGCGCCTCCTCCCCGTCGGACGTCACGTCCGAGGTGCGGCGCACGCTCGAGCGGTGGCCCGAGGCGCCCGAGCGGGCCGAGCCGTGCCGCGACGAGAGGTGGATCGACGAGGCGAGCACCGCCGCCGTCTTCGCGGCGGCGGCGTTGAGCCGGCCCGCCGCGGCGTGCCGGGCGCCCATGCGCTTGCTCGCGCCCATCGCCTTGGCGGCGAGCGCGATGCTAATCTCGCGAAAGGGTGTGGCGTGGAAGGCGACGGCGAGGCTCGAGTAGAGCCCGCCCTCCACCAGGTCCTCGGGGGTGGTGGTGAGGAAGTGGGAGAAGGCGACCCCGCCCTGCGCCGGGTCATTCTCGTGGACCGCGAGCAGGCGCATGCCCGCCGCGCGCACGGCCCGCAGGTCGGCGGCGAGCTCGTGGCCCTCCTCCCCCGCAAACGTGCCTCGGCGCAGGTAGAGGAGAAACACCTCGCGCACCAGCGCGGCCGAGTCGGTGAGCGCGGTCCCCGCCGTCGCCGCGTCCGACTCGGAGGAGCAGCCGCTCTCGCACGGCGAGGCGTCGCTCGGCTCCGCAAGCAGCGCCACCGAGAGCTCGCGGAACCGCGACGCGAGCTCCTTGGCCACCGTCCCGGCGCCGGAGTTGTGCCGGCTGAAGCGCAGGCAGACGGGCAGCTCAAAGCTGAGCGCGTCGGCCGAGATCTCGCCGGGGAAGTAGAGCGGCAGCGCGTCGCACGTGGAGGCGTACTGCGGCGAGGCGAGCAGCAGCTGCTCCGCGATCAGCTTGAGGCTCATCTTTTGGAAGTCAGCAATGCGGTGCCACTGAATGGCGCGCCCACCCGCCATGCCCAGCCGGCGGCGGCTGTCAAACACGCGGTCGCGCAGCTCGTCGGGGCACTCGCTCATCGACTCCTCGAGGGTGAGCCCGCCCTTGGCCTCGTTGGCCTCGTGAACGAGCACGATCGGCTTGCGCAGCTGCACCGCGCACCGGATCTCGCGCAGGCAGTTGCGGCTGCTAAAGTAGCCCTTGGACAGGAACATGAGCACGAGCGCGCTCTGCCCAATCTCCGACTCGAGCGCGCTGATGTCGGCGAGGTCGTCGACGTCGAGGAAGATGCGCGAGCCGGGCAGGATCACCTGCAGCGCGCGCTTGATGTTGGCCGCCTGGTCTTGCCCCGTCGACCAAACGTGGCTCACGAACAGATGCCACTTGTCGCCCTGCGCGATGGTGAGCGGCGGCTCGAGCCCATTCTCGACGAGCCGCAGCGTCGGCAGCGTCGTCGCGTACCGGCCGGCCGCCCAGGCGAGGAGGAGGAAGGCGGACACGAGCATCGCCGTGCCAAAGACGACAAACACGAGCGCGGGCAGGTAGCTCGTCCGTCCCATCCCAAAGGTCTCGCACGTGTCGGCCGAGAGGTTGCACACGTTGATGACGAGGGCGGCGATCAGGATCACGAGCAGGCAGACGTGCCCGAGCATCATCATGCGGTCGTCGAGCGGCCGCTTGAACGGCGAGAGGAGGAACTGCATCGTGATGAAGAGGATGGTGACAAGCAGCGCGATGAGCACGCGCAGCTGCGGCGAGCCCTGCGTGCCGATGAGCACAAAGCCGGTGATGGTCAGCCGCCGGAGCAGGTCGAGCGGCTCCCACCAAAAGGTGCGCTGCTCGTACTCGGCCCAGAGGAAGCTGCTCGCGCGCGTCAGCGCGGTCGAGCGCGTGTCGCGGATAGCGCGCTTCGCGGCGAGCAGCAACAGCACGTAGAAGAGCGGCACGCCCACCGGCCAGATGACGAGGAAGACGCACGCCCACAGCTCCACCTCAGCGTACTCGGCAGAGGCGCAGTCGAGGGTGAGGTCGTCCGCGAGGTAGGCGCGGAGCTCGTATGGCTCGTCGGCGGTGCTGAACTCGACGCAGTTGAACGACGAGAGGATCCGCTCCGAGGTGGAGGGCACCACGACAAAGGTGAGGAAGAGCGTGAGCGGCAGCGCGCGCAGCAGGCCCCGCCCCACCACACCCGCCGCCCCGTCCGCGGACGACTGCACCCGCCGCACCTCGAGCGCCGCGCGTGCGGACCCGTTCCTGCCAGCCGTCCGGAAGGAGAGCTGCCGCGCCTGGCGCCGGATCCGCTGGCCGAACGATTCGCTCGCCTCCAGGGCCTCGGCGTCGGAGCTGGTGACACTGACGCTCGAGCCGCGCCCAGGCCCGTCACCCGGCTGCGGCGGCAGCCGCGAGAGGCCCACGGCGTCGAGAAAGGCGATCCGCCCCCGCGGGGAGATGAGGCTGGAGACGCGCTGCAGCATGGCGCGCGGCGTCGTGATGAGCATCGTCGCCACCCGCGGGGACGCCGCCTCGGACATAGGCGGCGGCGGCGGTGGCGGCGGCGGCTCCACGGACTGCGTAGCTTCGGGCGGCGGCGGCAGCGGCGGCGGCGGCGGCGGCGGCGGCAGCAGTGGCGGCGGCAGCGGCGGCGGCGACGGAGGCGGCGACGGAGCGCCCACCGCGCCCGTCACACCCTCGTTGGCGCTCTCCTCGCGCAGCGAGGTCGTCCCGGCAACCTTGCGGCGCGCCGCCCCCTCCTGCACGATGTTTTTGAGGGCGATCAGCGCCAAGACGACGATCGGCCACGTCGACGAGACCGTCAGCCGGACGAGGTACGAGCCGTAGCACGCACCGGGCAGAAAGATGTCGGGAGAGAACGCGGTGATCCACCCAAACAGGCTGAGCAGCGAGTCAAACTGCTCGGGGATGTCCATGTCATAGACGTACGGCACCGCCCAGATGCACTGCACCATCGCGATGATGATCTTCATCTTGCCCGTCATGCCCGACTGCCGCCACAGCAGCGCGTACTTGCGCACAAAGTGCACGACGTCCCTCGCGAGGCGGCGCTTCGGCACCCAGTTCGACGAGATGATCCAAGAGGTGACGCCGACAAGGAGGGCGAGGAAGAGCACGAGCGCCGCAATCTTGGCCAGGGAGACGGCGACGGAGCCGCAGGGCAGGCAAGTGGCCGACCAGACGTCAAA
>NW_005200615.1:260145-261885 GCF_000372725.1 Emiliania huxleyi CCMP1516
GGCGTACGCCGCGGCGCGGATCCGTGCCGTTCCAACCGACCCCCCCACTGGGCATCTCGTTATGCCAGAGACCCCAAGGCTACGGCGCCTTGAGCCCCCCCCCCCCACCCCCGCGCCGCGCGACCCCTCCGTCCCGGCCTTACGCAGTCACAACGCCTTGCAGTTGCACCCGGCCCGCGGCCGGCTCCGCCTCGCCTCACCACTGATCGCCCTGCGGCCCCTGCGCAGGCGTTCCCTCGACTCGCTCAAAGCGACGCGTCGGGTGTGGGCTGCTCCCTTGCCCCGCCACCCGCCGCCCCCTCGCCGGCCGCCTCACCGCGCACGGATCCTTCGCCTGCTCGCCGCCGCAGCCGCGTGTCCCCGCGCCGCCACGCTTGCCCCCTCTCCTGACGCGCACCCCGCGCAGACGGCGCTCCGGGACAGACGGAGCAGCGACCGCTGCCAGCGGTCGCTGCTCCGCCGCCGCTGCCGCCGCCCCCGCCCCCGCCCCCGCTCTCTCCCCTTCGCCTTCCCCGGTGTGTCTGCTGTCTCCTCGTGAGAGGATATGTGACCCTGTGTGCGTGTGTGACTGTGAGTGTTCACTGGAAATCCGCGTGATCCCGTGAATTCGAAGGGCTGACAGGGGTTCGTTCGGGGTCTCCACGTGTGTTGCCTGAGCTGAAGTCTGTGAGAGAACACGGTGTGGTGCGTATCGTGTGCGTGTACGAGAGCGATTGAGTTTGAGAGCTGCCAGGGTAGAGCCCGACAAGCTGCCGAGCCCGAAGGAGGCGGGGTCCTCCCCGGCGGCCCCCGCGCACGCCGTCTGAGCCTAGCG
This sequence comes from Emiliania huxleyi CCMP1516, assembly GCF_000372725.1. Classification (NCBI taxonomy): domain Eukaryota; phylum Haptophyta; order Isochrysidales; family Noelaerhabdaceae; genus Emiliania; species Emiliania huxleyi. The sequence continues at coordinate 260,960 of NW_005200615.1, forward strand.
CAGCGCGAACTCGCTCTGAGCCTAGCGCAGCGCGAGATTTGCGCAGCAACCCGGCCGGGCAACCCTTTACAAAAAGTTATTCTTTTCATAATCAGGCTGCTATAACTCAAGGCCAATGGTTGTTATACCAAAAGGAGGGCTACACGACGCCCTCTACGCTGGGGTGCCGGCGCCACTCACCCCGACCACGTCCTTTCGACTCGCCCGCGGCCTCGCCTCGACTGCCGCTGGCTCATCGCGCCCTCACCTGGTCGTACTCCTCCACGGCCTGCATGGCGAGCCGTCTGACATGGCTTTTATCCACCGCCGCCTCCTCCAGGGCGGCCACGGGCGTCTGCACGTCCTGTCGGCGGCGACGGCCGGCGACCAGACGGACGGCATAGACGCCGCCGGCCTGCGCGTCGCGCGCGAGATCGAGGCGGCCTGCGACGCCATCGGCCCGAGCGGCTCGCTCTCCATCGTGGCGCACTCCAACGGAGGGCTCGTTGGCCGGTGGGCGCTGGGAGAGCTGCTCGAGCCCGCGACGGAGGCGCGAGGGCTGCTTGATCGTTGGAGGCCGCAGCTCTTCCTCACGCTCGCCTCCCCGCACCTGGGCGTCTTCCCGTTCGGCCTCTTTTGGAGCGAGCGGCTCGTGCGCCGCGTCGCGAGCCTCGGCTACTTCGGCACCGCCGGCCGGCAGCTGGCGCTGCTCGACTCTGGCTCGGGCAACGGCGAGACCGCCGCCACGCCGCTGCTGCTCGCGCTGGCCGAGCCGCGAGGCCGCTACGTGAGCGCGCTGCGCCGGTTCGAGCGCCGCGTCGCCGTCGCCAACCGAACGAACGAGGTGCTCGTGCCGTACCCCTCGGCCGCGCTCCTCGCGCCCTCCGCGCCGCTGGCGGCCGCTCCTCGCCGCCGCGCCGGCGGCCGCTCCAACGTCGTGGGAGACG
>NW_005200615.1:264654-267302 GCF_000372725.1 Emiliania huxleyi CCMP1516
TTGCGTTCGCCACCCCTCGGAGCCACGATCCCCGCGCCATTCAAATTTGCCCCCCTCCGCCGTCCCCGCGCAGGTACCTGAACCGCGCCGCTCTCGCCTCTGGGCACAGCCGGCGCTCCGCCACGCTCGGCGCGGGCGGCGGGCGGCGGGATGACTGGCTACAGGTGCTTCGCGAGGGGCGCACGGGCCGAGGCGCGGCGGCAGGCTCGAGCTCAAGGCCGGTGGAGGGGGCATACGGCTGGCCAGAGGCCAAGCTGCGAGCGGCCCGAGCTCGTGCGGAGGGACGGGGGGGAGAGGGGGGAGGGGGAGGGGGAGGGGCGAGGGGAGGGGCGGGAGGAGGGCGGCGGGCGGCCGAGCGGGGTGCCGCTAAAAACGGCGTCACTCTCGGCCCGCGGGGACAGTGGAGCGGGACGGACGTGGGCTCGGAGTCGCCGCGGGCGGCCGAGGGCGGGGATGGAGGGGGAGAGGAGAAGGGGAAGAGGACCAGGGGGAGCTTTCGGGAGCGAAAGTGGTGGCAGGGGTTTTGACACGCGGCTCCGCGGTGTCCGCTCCAGGTTCTTCCATCCTATTTGCCCTCTTCTGTCTCGTCGTGGTCGACCCAGTGGCTAGTTCCATTTCACAGTGGCACAGCTCGCGTTACAAAACCTACTCTCCTAAGCTGTGAATCAGACGCACTTGCCTTCGGGGGCAAGTGCTCTCAGGGAACTGCCCCCAGCCCTCGATGGTACGCCGCAAGGCGATGTTGGGTGCGGCAGAGGGTGGGCTCGCGCACTGCTTAGCCCTAGGGGAGGTGTGTGTGTGAGGTGGTGGAATGGTAAGGTTTCAGGCCACAGGGGTGGGGGATTTGGGGGATGAGTCAGGAGCCAGCAGCCTTCCTACTGGACCTGAGTTCTCAGCTCTTCCGCCCGACGGGGTGGTCCCGGCTTGGATTCGGGCCCCGCTCCCTTTTCCTGCGCCTGGTCTGTCCCTGTCATGAGTGTGTTGCGAGATGCAGAGCTGGTTAGGCTGGAGCGCGGGCGGTGCGGTGGCAGGCGAGGGCAGCGCGGTAGGCGAGAGGCGGCCGCGGGGCTTCGAGTGGCGCGATAGGAGGGTAGGCTGGCTGCTTAGGGGACCCCTAGGGTTCCGAGGGCCGGATTTTTTAAGACCTTTTAAGAAACGAGCAGGTTTGGGGGCTTAACTTGCCATTTAAGAGATTGCAGGCACGGGGGGTCCCCTCTTTTAAGACCGTTTAAGAAAATCGGCCTCGCCGGCATGCGTCCCTGGGTTCCGCGCCGGTTTTCTCCAATACTGCCGTTGTTAGGCACAAACCCGCCTCTGAAGACACATCTGTAAGTCTGGTGCACTGGCAGGAGCCATACTCGCATAGGGGACGCGTGCTAGCTGACTGTAGCCGGCTTCCCGGCCTCCGGCGTGTCTACCGGGAGCCTCCCGGACCATCGACCTCGGGAGCTCTCCCGCACCGTTTAAGCGTTTAAGACCGTTTAAGGAATTGGCGGCCCAGCAGCTCTTAAAACTTGCCATGGCAAGTTTTAAGCCGTTTAAGCCGCAGGCGCCCCAGGGCCCACCCTTTTAAGCCTAGGGGTCCCCTAAGGCTGGCTGTGGAGGGGCGCCGCGTGGCCTCGGCAAATGAGTAGTGAGCGGCCAGTATCGTGCGCATTGCGAATCGAGCCTGGGGCGTGGCCTAGTTGGTGCAGCGTTCGGGTCGGGGACGTTTTGGTCGTTGGTTCGAGCCCAGCTGGTGCAGTTCGTAGTCGCGCAGCGACGCGGGCGCGCGGGTGCGCGGGGCAGCCTCGGCAACCGAGGCGACAGTGGCGAGCAGGGGCGAGCAGGGGCGAGCAGGGGTCAGAGCAGTGCGGCGCGGCCGGATTTTTTCGATGGGCTCGGTCAGTGGGCGTGTCAGGAGGCGGCCGGCCGGGAGAAACTCGGCAGTAAAACTCCCGCGCCGGCCCAGGAGGTGGGAGTGTCACGGAGGCGGCCATTGGCGCGCGCTCCTTGCCGCTTGCCTCTACGTGGTCCACGTCCAGCCCGAGCCTGGCTGTTCTCAACCCTATCTATCTGACTGCATTCGTGAATACCTAACTGAGGCGACCAAGAAACAAGAAAAATATCCTCCAACTTGGGGCAAGGCGGGACAGTAGAATAAAAAGTCCGAGCCCGATGGCGATCGCCTCACTGCCCCGGCGCCAACGCCTCGACCTTCTTGGGCAGCAGCTGGTGCGACTGGTCCTCCCCGTGGCCTAGGCAGGCGTCTTCGCCCCTGCCCCAGCTCCAGACGGCACCGTCGGCGGCGATGGCGAGGCTGAGGCTATATCCAGCCGACACAGCAACGACGCGCTGCCCAGCCAACGCCTCGATCTTCTTTGGCTGCGGCTGGCGCTGCGCGTCGCCGTGCCCCAGCTTGCCAAAGTATCCACTACCCCAGCTCCAGACGGCGCCGTCGGCAGTGATGGCGATGCTGTGCTCACGTCCCGCCGACATAGCGACGACGCGCTGGCCCGCCAAAGCCTCGACCTTCTTGGGCAGCAGCTGGCGCTGCTCGTCGCCGTGGCCCAACCGCCCAAAGGTTCCATGGCCCCAGCTCCAAACGGCGCCGTCGGCGGTGAGGGCGATGCTGTGCGCGCTTCCCGCCGAGACAGCGACGACGCGCA
>NW_005200615.1:270573-271676 GCF_000372725.1 Emiliania huxleyi CCMP1516
ATCTGCCATTCATGGACTCCCTAGGTTGTCCCTGCCCTGCCCATGCTTCGCGGCCCTACACTTGGAGGCTTGGGCTCCCCTCTCGTTTGGCCCTGTCCATATTTGGGCACGATCTACTCGGCCGCCCCTTCGGCCCGCATGTACCACGCCATTGTCCTGGGAGGTGGATGCTAAGGCCCCCCCCCCCCCCTCCTGCCGCAGCAGGCTCGCCCGAGGAGCAACTCTCTTTCGCGACGCTGCTGCCGCCGGCAGGCGGTGCGCCCGTCTTTGCGCTGCAGCTCGACGCGTCGTGCTGCGCGTGCCCCTCGGGGCTCCTCCTCCTCCACCTCTCGGCAGAAGTCGCCTCGGGCTCTGACCCGCGCGCCGTGCTCGAGCCCGCACTGGCGAGGCTCCGCGCGCTGGCGGAGAGGGGCGCGGCGTGCGGGCAGGCTCAGCGCGGCGAGGGCGAGGGCGAGAGCGAGAGCGAGGGCGAAGACGGTGGTGGCGGTGGCGGTGGCGGTGGCGGCGCCGGGGGCGGGGAGGGAGGTGAGCGGCGAGCGCCGTCGGTCTGCTGGGGCGCGTTCTTCTCGCTCCCGTTGCGCACTGCGGCGACGAGTGCGCAGGGCGGCGGCGGGCTCGGCGAGACGCCGGACAACGTGCTCCACTGCCACGAGGCGTCGCTCGAGACTACGTGCGACGATGCTGTCGCTCGTGCCAAGGCGCGGAATTGCCGCTGCGCGCGCGGCCTCGTGTCCCGGAGCTGATTCACGCCCCGCCCCCTCTCTTGGCGGGCAGGCGCTCTTTGCGAGGGTGTGCCCGGGCGTCAGCTTCCTCCGGACCAAGGAGCAGGCCTCCGACCAGAGCGATGGCGAGGAGGCGGCCTGACAGGGGGGAAGGGTGCGACTAGACGCGCCAGGGAGTGTGTGCGGGGAGAGGCGACCTCGGTCCTCGCGCGCGCTCGCGCCGTCGTCAACATTCCGTCTCATCCCACTCGCTTGGGAGCCTACGTCAGGATGATCCCTGCGGTCTGAGGTTGGGGAGACATGGGTAGACATGGGGAGGTATGGGGAGCTCATGAAAGCACCGTCCAGAGACAGGGCTAGGATTCGGCGCGCGCATCGCGG
>NW_005200614.1:0-3507 GCF_000372725.1 Emiliania huxleyi CCMP1516
AACATGTAGATGTCCTGTATGGGCGGGGCGTTCCGGCCCGAGGGTGTAAAGGTAACATATTATTTATGGCCTATAGCGTACTGACACCAACACAGTGCGTAGCGCCGTCTCGCGATCGATTAGGCATCGAGGGGCGCAGCTGCGCGGCAGGGACGGTTCCCCCCTCCCCTCCCTTACCCGAGGAACGGGGCGGGGCAGCCAGCAACCGCCCAGCGCGCTCGCCGTCGACGCGGCGTGGACGGCGCTCTCGGGCGGCTCCTCGTACGTCTCGCCCGAGGAGGTTGCGAGACAGCTCGGCCGGTGGCGGCCGGAGCCTGCCGTCTTCGTGCTGGACGAGTTCGAGCGCTCCCTCCTCGCGGGGCGTGCCGGCGTCGCCTCGGGCTACCTCATCCTGTTTGGTATGCAGGCGCTGGCCTTGGCGCTCTTTGTCGTACAGCCGCTGTGGGAAGCCGCGGTCGGCGCGACCTAGCATCTATCCGCGCGGTCCGTTTTGGTGCATGCACAGATGTACATGTGCATGCATCTGGTATCTCTGTAACGACTAACGTGTTACCAAAAATGAAAAGAGAGAGCGTACTCTGAACGGTACACGTCTCTCGCCCGCGGTCGGCGAGCTCCATCGAGCAAAACAAAAATAGGTGCGACGGGAGAACTGGACGTTTAGAAGAGCCGAGTCGGCCCACTCGGCCGTCTGACCCTTGCTGGCGGCGGCGGCATCTTCTCGCTGCTGCTCAGCGGCGCCTGCGGCGGCAGCGGCGGCAGCGGCGGCAGCGGCGGCGGCGTGCTCGCGCCGCCAAACAACTCAATCGTCTGCAGGTCGAGGAGAGAGGCGGCGGAGCCAGCGAATCGTCGGTACTCGTCAAACGTGGCCACGAGGGACCAGCGCTGCTGCTGTCGCATGCAGCCGACCAGGACGCCAGTCTCGCGCTGGCCGCGCAAGCAGTGCACCAGCACCGGCTGACGCTCGGGCCGCTGGGCGGCTGCCAGCGCTTCGGCGAGCGCGCCACCGTCCATGGCGACGAGAGGCTCGCGGTTGGTCCCGACGCGACAATCAATGACCGCAACCCCGGCCGCAGCAATCCACTCCTCCACCGCCGGCGGGTAGGCCGGGCCGTCGACCAGCCGCACCAGCGTTCGCAGGCCGAGTCGCCGTAAGTAGGCCACGCTGTTGCGGCCTGGCATGCCTGAGCGGTAGATTCCCGGCGCCACGAGACCAAAGTTGAGCGGAGGCTCGTGTGCTTGCGCCATGGAGAATTTTACAAAAAGATTCAATCTGGACTCTCTCTCACAGCCTGGACGAGTGAACTACAGGTAGTGGGGAAGGCAGCCTCGATGGCCATACAGACATGGGTGCGAAACAACGACAAGACCAAGACACGGGCAGAGGAACGAGAGAAGAATATAGAGTGGATAAAGCGCCTGTTCACGGCATGGAGGGTAAGCCACGCCGAACGCAAGGAAGCCGGGGAAGACGACCCCGAGGAGGACGAAACAAAAGTGGAAATCCCGCCGTCAGCTGTCACAATATACCCGAAGGGAACCCCAGTGCCAACACCGACCGTTGAGGTACAAGTGCTCGAAACGAGAGTGGACCTGAGCAACGACATGACAGGGCGGGATATGCTCGCAGTGGGAGTCAGAAATGTGGTCCTTGCGCGAGGAATGCTCGATAAACTCGAGGGACCAAAATACGCGGAGAGGAGAGCGGAGTTACGCAGAAAGGCGAGAGAAGCAGCGAGAGCAAGAGATCGGCAGACGACAGCGGCGTCTCAGAACGAGGCCGAGGAGAGCGATGAGTCAGGGGAAGAGACAGCAGGAGAGAGAACGACGAGAGTGAGAAGAATGCGAGGTGGCACATGAAGGTCGCTGCAAGAATTGGTGATAAACTGCGGAGAGAGATAGGAAGTGGTAGACGCCCGAGGGTAGGCGACGGCTAACACCACACTTCTCCCCTAAAATCCCTGTGTGGTGGCGGCGTACCGTCCTCCCATCCCTCCCTTGGGTTGTCTGTTTTCTTTCTTCTTTTAGCACACAGGCTCGACACAGGTGCGAACTGAATTTTATAACAAAACTCCGCCGCACACAAAGAGAAAGCGGATACCTTCACCCTGCTCACAGCTGGGACGGCCCAGGCACGACGGCAAGAAACCCAAGGGTGAAGCGGATACCGGTTGTATCAGAGGGGGGGGGGGGGCAAAAAGGCAAGCAGCGGGCCCAGATCTGCTCGTCTCAAAGGGTACCCTCTGTGCCAAGAGAGGCCATCCACGAGCGGCTCAAAGGGTGCCTGGGCCGACCCTCTGAAGGCCTGTGCCGCCAACAGCCTTCTCTCGGCGCAGCCTCTGAGGCTACGGGGACCCTCTGAGACGCCAAGGCAAGCCCCGCGAGGCCGCTCCTCAGAGGGGATTTTCAGCGGTATTTCAAGTCTGTCGTGATCCCCCACCAAGCAAAGAGACCCCCCCCAGTTTCCATTTTTCGGATACCTCAAGTTCGAGTTCACGCGGACGCCGTGGCGCCTCAACATGGCCAAGCTGGAGCAGGGGATGGACGTGGAGATCACTACCTCCTCCTCGGGCGGCCGCTCCAAGCACATCCTCAAGTTGACGGGTCGGCGCCGCGGGCCGCGCGAAGCTGTCGCGCAGGGCTCGGCGCGGGCGCTGTGAGCCTGCAGCAGCAGTAAGCGTGTGTGGTGCCGGGCGCTCGAGCATAGCGTAGCGCCTTGGTCATAGCGCCTTGGTCATAATGTTTTACTACCACCCCTCCCCGCCTCACTGGTCAGCGCCATTCGTGGAGGGCTAGGCAGCTCCGGCCTCCGCCCGGGGCTCTCGCCTCTGCCGTGAGGGGGCAGCCATCTGAGGTCAAAGCCCTCTGTGCCGCGCCAAGACAGACCCTCGGCCAGGGACCCTCTGAGGCCAAAATCAGCCAAGAGAGGCCACAGAGGCGGCACAGAGTCAGAGTCAAACCCTCTGTGCCGCCAAGCCTGGGGTCCGACCCGTCCTCAGAGGGGGTCGGAGGCCTCAGAGAGTAGTGCATAACCCCCTAGTCTCCCACTCACGAAGATAAAGAAAAACTCGAGCTACAGGTGACCTTCCTCCCAGCGAGAGGCCCTCCAACCCTTTCGGGTTTGACGCATGGGATCTCCGGCGAAACCGCGAACCAGCACAGAGTCTATAGGTAGGTGGTAGCTAGATAGAAAGGTGAAGAACAGCCAGGCTCGGACTGGACACCAACGCGGAGAGTCTGAGTAGGTAGGTAGAAAGGTGAAGAACAGCCAGGCTCGGACTGGACTCGAACGCGGAGAGTCTGAAAGGGTAAAAAAGAAAACAATGCTTCCCGCCCTTCGAGTCGGCGGTTTTCGTTCTGGTTTTCGCCCCTTCTGCCATGGACGACCTCGACGCGCTGGACGAGATCGACGTCGACGCGATGACGCCGGGGGATGCCGCAGCGCCGATGGACGACCTCGACGCGCTGGACGAGATCGACGTCGACGCGATGACGCCGAAGGACGAC
>NW_005200613.1:0-3503 GCF_000372725.1 Emiliania huxleyi CCMP1516
AAAAAGGGGGGTTTGAACACAGGAGTCTTTCCAGCCCCCCCCCCCCCCCTTTGGGGTGGGTCCACCCTCCCCTGGTTTCCTTTTCCGCACCATGACGTCTTCCCCTGCTCCCCACCTTACCACCGTACCTTCGGGACCTTCCCTTCTTCCCTTTTTCCCCCCCCCCCCACCGTGCCGCCGCAGGGTGAGCGGCTGTGGAAGCACAAGGACGGCCGCAAGGGCCCCCGCCCCAACCACATGGGCGAGGTGCACTGAGGTGGCGGAGGAGGAGGAGGGAGACAGGCAGAGGACTGAGGAGAGGGTGCGAGCGAGGGAGAGGGAGACAGAGGGAGGGAGAGCTGAGAGGGAGAAGGGGGGGGGGTCTAAGATCAGGTCGCGCACGTGGCAGAACTTTCATTTTCGGCCCCGCGCCTCACACCCCCCACACGCCACACCCCACACAGCGCCCCGCCGCAAGGCCCACAACGCACAAGGGCGCACTCAAGTGAGCTGTGACGGGCGGCCGCGGAGAATCTGGGGAGAAGGCGCTTTTCTCGCAGCTGCGAGACATGCTTTCTCGGAGCGGGGCATCCAAAACAACAGGGCGGAAGGGAGGGGTGACCATACGCGCAGCGCAGGAGGGGTGCCCCTAAGGGAGTGAACAAGACGCCGCACAGGCGACGTGCACGCTCGCCGCCTGCGCTCGCCGCGTCGCTCTCTCCCTCCCCTTCTTTGCTTGAACTAGGGAATAAAGAGAGCTTCTGCGAGCCGCGCTCGGCCCCTGTCGGGCGCGATGGCCGCGGCAGTACCGCCGATTGATCTGCACTGCGTTCACGCGGGGCCCGACGCCCCCGTCCAGGGCCCCGCTGCCCACCCGCTGGTGGTGGCTACTGCCGTCCTCCGCTGGGGGCCGGTTGCGGCTGCGCCGAGCGGAGCAGCGCGCGTGCAGCTTGCGCACCACGCGATGCTGCGCGTCTTTGGCCGGCGGCTGCGCCTCGCGGCGCCCCCCGCCGGTACTCCCGCCCCGATGGTCTGCCCGCTGGACCTCGCTCTCACCGGAACCGCGTGGGTTCGCTTCCTGAACGAGCTGCTCACGTGCGGGCTCCTCGACGCGGCCCCCTTCTCCTCTTCGGCTGCACTACAGCTGGCGATCGACCGCCTCGATGTGTCGCCAGCGGCGCTGGAGGTGAAAGAGCCCGATCTCCTCCCGGTGGGGGGCCTCGCCGCCGCGGCCGCGCTGGCGGGGGATGCTGCTCATGCGCAGCGCGGGGCGCCTCGCCGAGCCAGCGCCGCGGCGTCTGCGGCGAGGCCGGCGGCGGCTGTGGCACCGGCGCCGAACGCGACGGACGCAGAGAGGCACCGCCTTGGGCAGACGGTTACCTTCCGGAGCTGGCCCACGGAGCTGGCCCACGGAGCTGGCCCACGGAGGCTGGCCCACGGAGCTGGCCCACGGAGCTGGCCCACATGGAAGGTCGCCGGGAATGCGGCGTAAAGCATCCTGCGCCTGGGTGACGGCGATAAACTACCTTCCATCGGACTGGGTGACTGTCCTTAAAATACCTTCCATCGGAGCTCCTACCTGGGTGACGACTCCGGCTCCCAAATACCGGACCAGCCCAAGGTGATGGCTCTAAAATTCCAGCCAGCCTCGGTGATGGCTCTGTAATATACACCTATAGGTGAGCCGTCGGCAACCATGGCACGCTGGCTTCGCTTCGCTAACACGCTGGGGGCGCTCGAGCTCCTCGCCGCCGACGTCTGCGCCGCGGCGGCAGCGCGCCCGCATTGCCTGGCGCCCGACGATCTGGCCCGCCAGTTCATCCTGCTGTCGCAAGCGCTTCACCTCTTCGTCGACCGCGCTCGCTCGCCGGCCAGTCTCTGGCGCGGTCCGCTACCGCCGACGGCGGCTCGGCGAGCGGCGCTGGCGCGCGCCTCGCTCGGGCTCGTTCGCGCCGCGGCGGCAGCGCGCCCGCATTTTGCCTGGCGCCCGACGATTTGTCCTGACAGTGGCCCGTCGCTCCCGCTTCGAAACGCTGCCGCCGTCAGCACAAACCGCCGCCACTGCCGTCGCGCCCTGCGCCAGTGCGGCAGGGCGCCTAGCGCCCAGCTGGGCCTTGACACGGCATCCTACCGTCCTCGGGGCAACTCAGCTCAACGATTGGGTGAATTCCGGATGACTGCGCATAATGGGGTTGACCCGCCGCGCAGCAAGCCGGTGTTCACGCCAATTCGAGCTACTACATCGCTTCACGTTCCGAGCCATACGCACCTTACAACAATGGGGCGGGAGTTAAATCGGCTCGCGCCGAGCTCCTGCTGTCGTCATCGTCGTCCTATGGGCGTGCGGGGGCGGCGGGCACCGACGGCTTAGCCGAGTCGGGTCGGTAAAGCCCTCCCACTGTTCTTCGGTGGCTCTGTCGCGAGACGGTTGGCCGATCGGAATCCATTAACTACTACGTGGAGTTCATCCCCTGATGAACGACTCATGGTCAGATTGCCCATCTCGACTTGCCCGTTGTCAACATCACTAGGGAGATTTGATTGGCGCTGGCGCCTGCTGTTGACAAGTGGGATCATCTGGCTTCCGGAATACTTCCGCGAAGCTGCCCCCAGCAGGCGTTTGACCAAAATCCAAATTTCCCTACTCCAGTTGAGGCGGCCCTCGGACCCGAGAAGGTCTTTTCTCGCAGCTGCGAGACATGCTTTCTCGGAGCGGGGCATCCAAAACAACAGGGCGGAAGGGAGGGGTGACCATACGCGCAGCGCAGGAGGGGTGCCCCTAAGGGGGCACAAAGGTAGCTCAAAGGGGAGTGAACAAGACGCCGCACAGGCGACGTGCACGCTCGCCGCCTGCGCTCGCCGCGTCGCTCTCTCCCTCCCCTTCTTTGCTTGAACCCACCACCATCCCCTGTCACCTCCGTGTGTGTGTGCCTGCTGGGGGATCATCTGGCTTCCGGAATACTTCCGCGAAGCTGCCCCCAGCAGGCGTTTGACCAAAATCCAAATTTCCCTACTCCAGTTGAGGCGGCCCTCGGACCCGAGAAAGATATTTCCCTCTGGTTCCTCACCCAGCGCCTGCGCTCGGCGAAGGCCGCGAAAAATTAGAGCCCGCGAAATCGCTGCTGCGTCAGGACGCGAGTACCTCGCGAGAAGCCGTTCAAGCCCGGCCATCCTCACCCCCCCAAGCAGCTGCGGCCGCAATTTAAGCCGGTCCCGTGACCGCCCCGACCCGGCAGGTGCGCGTTTGAGCGAGGGCGTCCTGCAGCGCACCGAGAAGGGGCCGGTCGCGCGCAGCGCCACGCCGCAGGCGTCCGCCGGAGGCCCGCCGGAGGCTGTATGCGGCGGCCACTTCCCCTCGGTCTTTCGCCGCGCTCCGGCCGCTCCTTGGCTCCTGGCCGTCTCTTCCGAGCGGCTTTGCGCGCCCCCAACATTCCCCTGACAGCAGCGCCTCACGGCGTGGGCTGCGAGGTCACTCGGGGTGACCCACGGGGGCGGCGGGGGAGCACTCTTCCGCCGGAGTATCG
>NW_005200612.1:0-3502 GCF_000372725.1 Emiliania huxleyi CCMP1516
GACCCCTCGCGGATGTAGACGGACCCATTGACGCAGACCGCCGCGTGCGTACGCGTCAGGTTACGGGTGATAGCCTTTGCCTCCGCGGTCCCGACCACTTTGGTGCGGCCCACGTTTACCGACACGCCGGAGCCCTGCGCAAAGTAAAACCACGCCACGTCCCCGTTCGGCACGGCACAGTGCGTCACCTCAACCCAGCTGTGGCTTTCGGCTGGCCTCCAACGATAGACGCCGCCGTTGTTCGTGCGGCGAATCCAAAGTGGCCTGCCGGTAGGCTCGTAGTAAAGGTGCTGCAGCCTGTAGAAGAGCGGCAGCGGGTATCTGTTGTGGCCGAAGTTGCAAGTGCCGCCGGCGGCTACAAGGCGCTTGAGCGTGGCGTTGGTCAGAAGCGTTGGCCACAGGAGCTTGAGGCTCTGCATCGGCATGCGGTCGCGCGCCCCGTAAAGTGCAATGGAGTAGCTTTCGACATCCGCTGGGCGCAGAAGTTCGTCGAGCATCCTTTGGTCGCGGTCCAGCTGTTCGTAGACGCGGGCTCGCGCCTCAGCAGCTATTGCGGCGACATACTCATCGACGCTTATGTTCATCGCGGCGAGATTCGCTCGCGTATGGCGCCCGATGCGGCCATACGCGCAGACAACGACCAGCCAGCCAGCGCTCATGCGTCAAAAGGCTTGACCTGGAGATCCTGCGTGACCAGCAGGGTGGATATGAGATGTGAACGGCGGCCACATCACACTTCTTCTCCCTTTCTGTCCCTAATGTGTTCACACCGACATGAAATGGAATCTTTCCGCCGCCCCGCACCAGATCCTTCGCCATGTAGAAGAGCGTCGCCACCTCCTCGGTGTCATCCCAGTCCACGCACTCGAAGGCGGCGCGCACGTACTCCTTCTGCAGCACCTCGGGCGAGTAGAAGCGTGCCCTCGAGCACTTCCTCGCGAGCGTCTTCATCACCTGCCAAGCATCAAGCGATGACAACCCAACACACCTCCATGTCTGTGAGCCCACCCAATCAAACAGTAAAAGCCCAACAGACATGGAGCCCACCCACCCACCCATCCACCGACGCGTTTCGCTACGGGAGTCGCATCACCTTTTCGATCCTCGCGTTCCGTGCTGGATTCGCAATCGTGGAGTCCTTGAGCACCTCGTCGTAAAACTTGCGGATGGCGCTCAGGTTCTGCTCGATCGTTGTGAAGCGCGTCTTTTTGTCGGCATAAGGAACGTGCCCAAACGCCTTCTCGGGCCCCATCCGTTCGCCCTGCCGCTTGCCAGACACAGTTTTGTACCACGGGCCGTTGCGATACTCGCTCGTGCCGCCCTTGGGGGTGGATGAGTGTCCCTTTTATTTTATGGGCCGTGTTTATCTTTTCCCAGCATATATTATGGCTCATTAATGTCAGGTGTAATATTTGATGGCAATCCAGTTGCAGGAACTATTGGGGCAGGGCTTGTTGAATATATTTGCATTCTCCCATTCGGTTCACGGTTCGGAGTTCACGGACTCGGGGCGGGGGCTAGTTGGTTCACGATTCACGTAAACGCACAACCCCGGGCCCCGAAATCGCACAGTGATGACAGTGACATGCAACACGGGGTCCCAGGGAAGGCGAGCAAAAACCTTATCGCGCGCGCTAGACGCCGACTCGGAGGCCGCACCGGTCGGGCACGATTCACAGTTCACACGATTCCGGCGTCATCTGGCTACCGCGAGAGCGGGGAGCCACTGCGTTGTTCCACCGGGTCCGCAACACGGCTCGCACTGATGTCACGGCCCGGCGCTCCCCCCCCCCCCCTCCCACACCACCACCCACCCACTCCCCACCGCCTCAAGCGAGCAAAGGAATGGCTGCTCATCGCAAATCGGGAGCGGGCTTCCACGCGCGCGCCTTGCTGTCTCGGGAAGCGACTCGCTCGCGCATCTCACGCTCAGACGCACTCGACTGCGTACTGCTGGCTCTCGACGAAATACGAGTGCTGCAAAAACGACATCACCGTCTGCGCTTGGAACTTAGTGTACCCGGCAGTCGCCATGAGGCAATTGCCCCATGCCATGTCACACTCCGCCATCGTGGTAAACGCGGTGCCGTAGCAGTAGTCGTGGCCGTCGCAGCACTTGACAGTAGCCGGATTATCGTTCATTCCGGTGAATGATGGTCCCGAGCAGTGGTTGGACGCCGGCTTCCAAGATGCGCGCGCTTGGGCGGTCATTCCGGGCACACATATGCAGCGTGCCTGGTCGTTCGGGCATACCAGGGGCTTGATTCGACGCGCCATGCACCCAATGCCATCCCAGCACCTCGCCGCTTCCTTATCGCCCGTGTTCGGCTCGTTCTTGTAGTTATCGTACATGTCCAGCCTCGGATTTGCTTGAGATTCGTGAGAGGGCTCGAAAAAGGGCTGCGCGACATTGTAGACGCCGAAAGGGCATTCTGCGTAAATGCAGCTACGCCCAGCCTCATCGACAAATGCATCGGTGCCAGAGCCTCTCAGCAGTAGTGGACGTGCGGCATTCGCTTCTGCGATAGCCGCCTCAACGTCGGCCGCAGTCACTGTCGCCGACATTTCCTTTCGCCAAGGCTGGGTAAAGAACGCTGCACCAGCCTGAGGTCCTGGTGCAAACGTTGTCTGACGAGCAGTTGGCACCAGCACCTCGTCGTCAACAAACAAACTACCACTCTACCACTCTACAACTACTCGCACACCCAAACCTTTTCCCTCGCAACGCCTGACGACACCAAGCGCGACGGCGCGGCGCACTCGCACCATCACACGAACCGGCACCAGCTCCAGCACCGGCACCGATGACACCAACCGACCTCGTGCGCCGGTGGGCAGACTGCTCGCCTTCGAAGCGGCCACCTTGGAGGCGGAGCCTCGCCTCGGAGCCGAGACAGCAGCTGCCCGAATCACACGTGAACTGAGAGGCCTGGCGCAGCACCGCGACGGCGCGAGCGAATTTGAGGCGACAGAAGTTGCCGAAGCGCGAAAGTTGCGAGAGCGGCCGAGGCCGAAAGAATTTAAACAAAAGAACTCTCTCTCACAGCACACAGGCTCGACACAGGTGCGAACTGGCGCGTGCTAGTACTATCACCGGCACACCACCGGAGCCGCAAAGAATTTTACAACAAAACTCCCTCGCACAACACTGGGCACGGGACTGGCGCGCACTGGCACTAACACAGGTACATACACCACGGGGGCCGAAAGAAAGGCCACAGGCTTTCTCCTGTCAAGGCATTAAAAAACCACCGGCTGGCCAGCCAGGAAGCGGCCACAGGGCTTTGAGGCGCCTTGTCGCGGTCGCGGATAGGCGGTGACCCAAGCCGCCAGTGCTCGTCATTCCTCAAGGTAAATAAAACTTCACTTCACAGCCTTGTTATTGAGAAGAAGATACCTCCTATGGCGCTGTGCGCTGGTCTGTGATTCACAGAAGCCCGGGTTGTGTTCTTTTTTTCAGTGCGCGCCAGTCCCGTGCCCAGTGTCGTGCGAGGGAGTTTGT
>NW_005200611.1:0-3494 GCF_000372725.1 Emiliania huxleyi CCMP1516
GCAGGACGCCCTCGGCCGACAGGACCTCAAGCAGCGCGCCGAGCTGGGGGTCGTCGTGTGCGGCGGAGTCGACCGTGAGAAGAAGGGCGCGAGGGACGGTGGCTGCCACGTGACCTTTTGGCAGGTCTCGCGTGGCGACAACGCCGACACCCATCCCGTGGCCCAGCCAGGAGGCTTTCACGCCGTCGAGGCGAGCACCGTTGGCGAGGAGCCATGCGGTGAGTGGCGCAATGGCGGCGGATCGTGCGGTTAACGGGGCGGGTGGAACTCTCATATGGGCGAGTGGAACTCCTGATGCAGCGACCCGTGAGCCCGACGAAGGCGGCTGGGGCGCAAAGAATTCTGAAAATTCCCAAGAAAATAAACGCGCAAAAGTCGTACCCGCTGATCTCTCTCTCTGACGCCCTGAGGCGGGAGCACTATAACCAACAACATACCCAAAACTAAAAAATGGAGCTAGGCTAGGGTTGCGCAGCTATGAACAGGAGCGAGTTCGCGCTGCGCTAGGCTCAGACGGCGTGTTCGCGCTGCGCTAGGCTCAGTACGGCGAGTTCGCGCTCTGCACCGCTACTCTCCGCTAGCGGCAGGCTCTCTTGGCTCTTGCGGAGAATTTATGTATGTAAAAGAGGAATGCAGAAGATTGGACAGTGGAGGGACGCGGCCAGAAAGAGGGCGGGCGCCGAGTTTCGAAAGCCGGCGCTTTCGCGCGTTCGAAGGGGCTTTGTCGCGGAATTTGTGCAAAATGGACAAAATTTGCGCGCGAAAGCCGAGATGGCACCGCAGGCGGCGTGTGTGCACGAGGGCGGCGGCGTCGAGCGCCGAGCAGCACACCACGAGCGCGAGCGGCAGCGCCGACAACGGGAGGCGGCGGGCGGCTCGACCGAGCCGGCGGCGGAGGAGGCGACGGACGTCGAGGCGGTGAGCGCCGCGGACGTCCTGGCCGGCGTGGAGGAGAGCGGCCCGAACTACGCCCTTCCGACGGCGAGGGAGGGCCAGAGGGAGCGGCGGGAGCGGCTGCGGGTGGACGAGACGGCGAAGCAGGCGGGGCACACCATCGTGGAGACGGGAACGCACGTCGAGATCCTGGGTGAGCAAGGCTTGTGGTGGCCGGCCACCATCGCGGGGCGGGAGGAGGACGTGGACGGCCGGCTCGTGCACGAGGTCGAATACGACGGCTACCAGGGCGAGCAGTACTGGCACATGCTTGACGACGAGCAGTGGCGGCGCGCGACCGCGATGCCGACGCCAGCCAACGGCACGAATGCGGCGGCCTCCACCGAGGGCGAGGAGAGCGGCGGCGAGGAGGGCGGCGGCGAGGAGAGCGGCGGCGAGGAGGACGCAGTCGCCACGGGGACGCGAGCGGGCGCGCATCGCCGCGCGGCGGCCGCGCAGCATAGCGAACTGGCCGACCTGCTCGATGCGGCAGCAGGAGGCCATGCGGGCGGACGATCAGCCTTTGCTGAGGCCGCACGGGCCGAGCCTGTCGCGGCAACTGGTGAACGTGAGACGCCGGCTGCGCGACTTTCTCGCCCAGCAGGCGAAGAAGGGCAAGGTCCCCATGATCCCGACGCGATGTGTGGAAGACTGGAAGACGGCTAGCATTCACCGTGACTCTTGCCGTGGATGGTTAGTGACCGCAATACTACGCCGTGAGCTGAGCTTCACCAGCCGTTTCTCTTCCTTCCCTTGCCTTCTCTTGCCGTCCGTTCTCTGTCTGCATTCCACTGCATGCGGCATCACAAGCGTCTTCTGCCGGGCGCGCATCTGAACTCGTACCAGGTAGGCCATCGCTTTGCTGAAAGATCAGGCGCCTGAATGGCGACAGTTGAGCGTCTCCTACTTATGGATTGCGCTCGAGGTATGAGGAGCAAGAGCGCGCCGCAGGCGAAGCGATTTTTTGGCGGCAGGGCTGTTCCAGTTTATCTTGTGATCACGCGCGAGCCTGTGAATAGGCCCCGGAGGCCTCAACCCTCAACTAAAGGGTTGACGGGGGGTTAGTCGGCATCAAAATCAGTGGTCTCACCGGCGGGCCCTCCTACTGCCAACCGGGAGGTGCGGGGCACGCCAGCCTCTCTTCTACGCCTCTCGTGCCTCGCGGCTCCTCTGCTTCAAGGAGGGAAGATACGGCTCTCGCAGCCCATCGTACGCCGTGGCACAGCGGGGAGCACAGCGGGCTGTACAAGATATTGTTCCCTATCTTCGCATGCTCGTCGTTGGTGATATCCGCGCGAGGTCATACGCCACAGGCCAGCAATCACTCGATGATGAGACTACTGTGTACTGATGGAGGCGCGACGCTCGTCTGACACCGAGTGTTGCTCGACACTGCGACACTGCCGAGTACCGCGCAGCGCTTTCTCGCGAGGTGTATTGGGCTCGAAGGCGCGGCGAACACAACCGCCTCGAGCGGACGAGGACCGCATAAACACGAACCGAGGGCCGAGAGGGGGGGCGGCGGCGACGAGGCCCCCGAGCCGGGTCCGCGCCCCTGCGGGGGGGGGGGGGTCCCGACCCACCCCAGCAGCAGAGCGCACTGGACCCAGCTCTCCCGCCTCCTCGCCGCCGCCCCCCCTCTCCGCCCTCGGTTCGTGTTTAAGCGGTACTCGTACGCTCGAGGCGGTTGTGTTCGCCGCGCCTTCGAGCCCAATACACCTCGCGAGAAAGCGCTGCGCGGTACTCGGCAGTGTCGCAGTGTCGAGCAACACTCGGTGTCAGACGAGCGTCGCGCCTCCATCAGTACACAGTAGTCTCATCATCGAGTGATTGCTGGCCTGTGGCGTATGACCTCGCGCGGATATCACCAACGACGAGCATGCGAAGATAGGGAACAATATCTTGTACAGCCCGCTGTGCTCCCCGCTGTGCCACGGCGTACGATGGGCTGCGAGAGCCGTATCTTCCCTCCTTGAAGCAGAGGAGCCGCGAGGCACGAGAGGCGTAGAAGAGAGGCTGGCGTGCCCCGCACCTCCCGGTTGGCAGTAGGAGGGCCCGCCGGTGAGACCACTGATTTTGATGCCGACTAACCCCCCGTCAACCCTTTAGTTGAGGGTTGAGGCCTCCGGGGCCTATTCACAGGCTCGCGCGTGATCACAAGATAAACTGGAACAGCCCTGCCGCCAAAAAATCGCTTCGCCTGCGGCGCGCTCTTGCTCCTCATACCTCGAGCGCAATCCATAAGTAGGAGACGCTCAACTGTCGCCATTCAGGCGCCTGATCTTTCAGCAAAGCGATGGCCTACCTGGTACGAGTTCAGATGCGCGCCCGGCAGAAGACGCTTGTGATGCCGCATGCAGTGGAATGCAGACAGAGAACGGACGGCAAGAGAAGGCAAGGGAAGGAAGAGAAACGGCTGGTGAAGCTCAGCTCACGGCGTAGTATTGCGGTCACTAACCATCCACGGCAAGAGTCACGGTGAATGCTAGCCGTCTTCCAGTCTTCCACACATCGCGTCGGGATCATGGGGACCTTGCCCTTCTTCGCCTGCTGGCGAGAAA
>NW_005200610.1:0-1791 GCF_000372725.1 Emiliania huxleyi CCMP1516
CTGGCTGCTGGCGACGGCGACTCAGGCTGCCAGGCTTCGGCGGCGCGGGGCGCGGGCGACGCCTGTGCGATCCGGACGATCCCGTGCGCGCCGGAGCCCAGCAGGCCCATCTCTGAGCCGTCGATGCGATAGCGACCTACGCAGCACCAAGCAGGGCCGTCGAGGGCTCCGATTTTGGACCCCAGTTTCCTGGGAATTAGTCTGCAGCGGAGCGAGCCGTCGGGCGTGAAGATGTCGCACGACGAGCTGGCTCCTTCCATGCCGCGATAGCGCGTCTCGCGCGCAGCAAGCGCGGAGGATCACGCGAGCCACCACTGGTCAACGTGAGGGCCGGTGAGGATCGGTTACAAGGCCGCGAGGCAGGCCGGGGCAAAGCGCAAACAGGAGCCCTCCCTAAAATTCCTCGCCTGCAATTAGCGCTTCTTTTTCTTTTTTTAGGTTTTTCTTGAGCGGGCGCTGCAAGCTGGTTCGTGCCTTGCGCACTGCCCTAAGAACACCCACTCTACTCAGAGCGGTGGTTGAGGCCGATTGCCTCAACTGTCAACCACGTGGTTGACAGAGGCCTCAACCCTCAACCAAGTGGTTGACAGACCCCTTCAACCCCTAACGTCAAGTCGTTATATAACCGCGACAAGACCATCGCGCCAACCGCGACTCTGTTGCTTTTATGCGGCAGCATTCACCGTGACTCTTGCCGTGAATGGTTAGTGACCGCAATCATGCGACCTGGAGGGCTGCGACCCGAGCCCCTACCCGGACGTGCCGTATCCATCGATGGTGTCGAACGCGCCGAAGAACGTGAACCTCGGCAAGCATCCGGAGGAGTTTGGGCTGTACGACTACCTCCCCTACCCTGGGTACATCCATATTCCGATCATTTACGCCTCGAAGTATGAGCGCAATCGCCTCGACGAAAATAACCTCGCGTCGCCCACGCTCGCAACGCCCGACCAGTTCCACAAGCTGTTCCACAAGACAGGCCTCAAGGTGTTCGTCAACTACGGCGAGCAGGAGATCCTCAAAGATCAGGCGCGGGCACGAACGTCCCCCCCCCCCCCCAAAACGCCGTGATAGATTCACAACCGTAAGCCCGACCCCGACGCTGTGGGTAGGACAAGCTACTATGCGATAAGCTGCGGCAAGCGGCCGGGTGGGGCAGCGGTAGAAAGAAAGAAAGAAAGAAAACACACAACCCAAGGGAGGGATGGGAGAACGGCACGCCGCCACCACACAGGGATTTTAAGGAGAGGAGGGTGTGATGCGCTAGCCGTCGCCCACCCTGGGGGGTCTGCCTCCTCGTATCTCTTTTCGCAGTCTCTCGCCGCTTCTCGCTGCAACCTTCATGCCACCTCGCGGCTGTCCCACTCTCGTCGTTCTCTCCCTTGTGCGGTATGTTCTCAATAACAAGCAAGGCACATTTTTCTTATTATGAAGAAATACAGAAAGAAAAGGCACAACATCTGATTCAGCATGTTGGTACTGGTATGCTTCTTGCTCCTCGCGCTCGTCGTCACGCCGTCAGTCACCAGCGAGGAATGCTTTGTCGACCTGGTAATGCTTTGGCCGACGGTCGAACCGTGGTGGAACGAGATCACATCAGCGATTGCAGCCGTGCCCAAGATGACGGTGGTCGGTTCAGCAACGTACCGGGTCGCTGCATGGGTGCCGTTCATGCGAGCCTTGTATGCCGGCCACGACATCAGCGCCTCACACATCGACAACAAGGCCCTCTGGTTCGAGCAGTGGGCAATCGGCCGGCCCGCGGCAAAGGCGTCGCACGTGCGCGTGCTG
>NW_005200610.1:6069-7760 GCF_000372725.1 Emiliania huxleyi CCMP1516
TGGCCGCTCATGCGGCCCGATGGGAAGGAGCGGGGCGGACTACGGGGATCGGCTATTTGGCCTGCACAAGCTTTTCCGGCAAACAAAAAGGAAAACAGAGGGGCCCCAGCACTTTGCGTTTCCGGAAATTTCCAGGGAAAACAGAGGGTGTTTGGTGCTCCATTCTGGAAACTCGCGAGTTTCCCTGAGTCTGAGAGCTGGTCTGGGGCAAAATCTGAGGCAAAATTGAGGAAATCGGCACGATACCCAGGCGGTCGCAGGGTATTTTCCAGGTATACCCGGGGGTTTCCAGGTATACCCGCAAAATCCCCGGTATTTTGCCGATTTGGCTGATTTTGGGCCCAAACCAGCCTCAGACTCGGCTCAGAGCCCGGAAAATTTGATGGTTTCCCCGGGAAAACAGAGAGGAAAAAAGAGGTGCTGTAGAGAAAAAAGGAAAGGAAAAGAGACGGGGTGCGAGAGAGAGGAAAAGCTTGTTCAGCCTAAATCGGCTTCTTACACAGCCCTTCCCTGCAGCGAGCCCCCCTCCAATCCACCCGCGCTAGGTCTCGGGGGACGCAGGGGTCACTCCCGCGAAACCCGGGAACTAGCCGGGGCAGTCGGAGAAGCAAGGGGCAACTCCGTGCACTGACGGTCGGCCGTCAGAAATTACGCCTGCGTGGATCGCGTCAGTGTGTGTGTGTGTGTGTGTGTGTGTGTGTGTGTGTGTGTGTGTGTGTGTGTGTGTGTGTGTGTGTGTGTGTGTGTGTGTGTGTGTGCCGTTCATGGAGGCAACCGATGCGAGTCGACTGGTGTGTGTGAGTGTGTCGTCGTGGTTTCTATCAAGAATACTTACATGTTCGGCCGAGAGCAAACATCTGAGAGAGAGATCAACAGACAATCAAACGCAGCGAACATGGGTGGCCTTGCCGTTCTAAGGCCAGAAAATTCCAACTGTCTCATCAAGCGCACGTGTCCGTAACCGAAAGCGGAATTCATCACCGATCAAAAAGCTTGCAATGCTGCCACTGCTCGCACTGGCCTCTTCGTTGGTGCTCCCGACGGTGCGCTCCCCGACGGCGCGCTCGCCGCTCGCGACATCGCGGGCGGCGTCGCCTTTGATGTCTGGCGAACCGACGTTCTACGCTGTGTATCACACGTTCAAGCCTCGGGCCGCCAAGGCGTGGTGGGCCAACATGAAGTCTCTCAATTTTAAGGATGTCGCCAAGGCGCAGCACGCGGCGGGCATCTTCGGCCACGCCTTCCTCCCCTCCGAGCCCGAGGGACCCATCCTCTGCCTGTGGGAGTGCAAAGAAAAGATGTCGCTGCAGGAGTTCGAAAATTTCATCGATGGCCCAAACAGCCCTGCTGGGGGCGCGCTCATCAACAAGGCTTTCAGGGTCCTCCCCTCTGGGCTCACGCCCCCATCCGCGTGGCCAACGCTGCCCAAGACTCCCGCCAGGTCAACGGGCAGCTTTTTCTGGGTGCACCACTCCTTTGTGGACCAGAATGCGCACAAGTCCTTCTGGGAGTTCGCTGACCAGGCCAACTGGGCCGACCTCGCCGCTAAGAATCGCGCCAACGGCGTCCACAACCATTGCTTCCTCCCGACCGGCACCTCGCACAAGGCCCCGACCGGCACCCCACAGCGACCGCTCGCGCGTCGGCCGACGCCCGTCTCTTCATGCCACAGGACGATATATTCTGCATCT
>NW_005200609.1:0-1961 GCF_000372725.1 Emiliania huxleyi CCMP1516
TGTGCTGTCATGGTTGGTTGTACTCGACAAACTGGTGTACACACACATTGAACAGGGCGGACAATTTGTGCTCTCCATTTCGGGCATGCGTGAGGGCATGCGTGGCGTGAGGGCATGCGTGAGAGGGCCACGTGTGGGAAGGGGGGGCGGGGACTAGCGCTCCCAGATGCGTCCAGCGGCACGCGTCTACCGCGGCGCTCTCACAACGATCTACTAGATCTACTGTACACGCATCGCGCAGTGCCAGCACCGGTGCGGGTCTCACGACGTCCGACCAGCCCACGGCGTGGGGAAGGAGCGGCACAGCGGCAAGCGAGCCCCATCCGACCCCCACTGCTCGCCAATTCCTCGCGACTAACGAGCTGAGGCCCACTGCTCCGCCGCCACGGACGCCACCTCGTCCAGATCTTCAAGCTCGTCCACAAGCATCGCAAACTCGTCCTCCACCATGTTAAAGCCCGAGTCGAGGTCGCTGGAGCTGCTCGAGGCGGACAGGGCGGGCGTCTCGGGCGGCGAGTCGTCCCGCCAGAGGACCCCTTGGCCGTGGGAGAACTTGTGCAGAGGCTCGGTCATAGGGTTTTTTGCGGCCAACATCACTCGCATTTGGAGAAGGCAGGCATGCCGGAAGGCGCGCTGCGGGTCCTCTCGCTGCAGCTTGATCCCTGACCGAACGGCCTGGACGACGGCCATGGCGTTTGGGGCCGAAGCGCTCGCTGTGTCGTCCTCGCGGCGCCTCTTCGCCATTGTGTATTTGAGTCGGTCCGGATCTCTCACGGATCTCTATTGCAATACGATGGTGCAAATAAAATGCGGTTCGAGCAGACTGCATCTCCCGGAGAGATGGGCAGCGCGCACCCCGCCCGCTCGCCGGACCCTGCACCACAGCAGCCCAACTGTCTGAATACGTATTCCACGTATTCCAGAGGATCTCCAAAAGGGCTGTAAAGGGCTGTATTCTGCCCGTATTCAGTATTCCGACCGTATTCCACGTATTCCAGAATACGTATTCCAAACGAGGCCCAAAAATAGACGTACAAAATTTTCTTCGCTCCGCGTATTCAGACAGTAGCGAGTAGGCGACAGCACACAAGTCACAAGACTGGCAGTCTCTCGAAAAAAAATCCAAATCAACTCTCCGCCGCACAAGCTCTCCGCCGCAGGGGACCCCAGCGCCAGCATCAGCCGTGGAGGTACAAGTGTCCGAAGTGCGAAGAGAGAGTGGACCTGAGCAACGACATGACTTGGCGGCAAATGATCGCAGTGGGCGTCAGAAGTGAGAAGAGTCGTCCTTGGCCTTGCGCGAGCTTGCGCGAGGAGAGCTCGATAAACTCGAGGGGCCAAAATATGCCGCCAGGAGGGCAGAGTTGCGCCGAAAGGCGGGAGAAGCTGCGAGAGCAAGGGAGCGGCAGGCGGCGGCGCCGTCGCAGAACGAGGCAGAGGAGAGCGACGCGACAGAGGATCAACGGCGACAGGAGAGAGAACGAGAGTGGGACGACCGCGAGGTGGCATGAAGGTTGCAGCGAGAATCGGCGAGGGACTGTGCGAAGAGAGATAGGAAGAAGCAGACGCCCAAGGGTTAGGGTGGGCGACGGCTAGCACCACACTCCTCTCCTTAAAATCCCTGTGTGGTGGCGGCGTGCCGTCCTCCCCACTCCTCCCTTGGGTTTTAGGTATATTGTTGGCAAATTAAGACACAGAGCTCTCACAGGATCACAGCGGGAGGAAAGCGGCGAGTCGCAATTCCTGGGGTCCTTACGTGGCGGGCCACCCTGTCCAGAGGCGGAGGTGCCTTTCTGGGATCTTGCGATCTGAGTCTATGCGTCCTCGGCCACGCTCTCCTTTCGTGGCTGATAAGCATTCGCAGACCAGGCGATGGAGATGGCGGGGAGCACGGATGTGACTGCTCACCAAGGCCGAGGACTGGTAGCACGACTCGCACCGACCCTTCACGAACCGAAAGG
>NW_005200609.1:3200-4713 GCF_000372725.1 Emiliania huxleyi CCMP1516
GCGCTCATCACAGGAGTGAGAGCTAGCTGACATCTTCCCCTCCTCCCTCGAGGCAGCGAGTAGGCAGCGAGAGGAGGTCTCGAGCGCCTATATGAAGGTATGTGAGATGGTGATGGGAATGGGTGGTCGGTCGGTCGGGCGGGCGGGCAGGGCGGGCGGACAGGGCGGGCGGGCGGGAGGGTAGCAGGAGCAGCATCCGCAGCAGCAGCGGCGGCGGCAGCAGCAGCACAGGTTAGGCCAGCCGCGCAGAGGGCAGCGAGGCTCGTTGGGAGTCAGCGCTGCAGCAGCGCCCGCCTCGTTGAGCATGTTGAAAGCAGAGTTATTGGCGTCAATATGGCGCAGCGCAGAGATGCCAGCACCGCGAGGAAGTGCAGGACCCGCGTTTGCGGTGCGAGCCGTCGAGGCAGGATCAAGCTGAAGGACTCGAGTGGTTTCCACACTGACATCCTCGCCCAGAGCATTGCCAGACAGGTTTGCGCCCAGTTTGCAGTTGCTTGGCGTGGTTTGTGCAGGCGCACCAGCCGCAGAGGCAGCGCTGCCGACTCTCATTGGTTGAGCAGCCGTCGCAGTGCTCGACGGATCGGCAGTGTCGGCGCCACCAGCACCGCGCTCGGTCTCGCTCAGCGAGGCGGCCGAGAGCACAGGCAAGCCGCAAACGCGCATTTGGGACGCACGTAAAACTTGACTTGTCTGTTTTCTTTCTTTCTTTCTGCTCTCCGCCGAGCAAGTGGGCCTGTCGGCTCGCTCCAGCCTTCGTCTACCCTGATCCCTGTCAGGGTTCGAATGATCTGTTTTGCTGCCCGAACGGCCGCGAGGCGGCGCCTCCTCCGCTCGCTCGCTCGCGCAGCGCGAAGCGGAGGAAGGAGGCGATCGAACCTTCGATGAGCCACCCGAACCTTCTTTTGTTGTAAAATTCTAGGCGACCGCCCGTGTTGTAGGCTCGTCGAAGTTAATTGAGTAGTTACAGAAAGAAAGAAAGAAAACAGCCACAAGGGAGGGATGGGAGGACGGCACGCCGCCACCACAGGGATTTTAAGTAGTTACAGAAAGAAAGAAAGAACAACAAAACTCCCTCGCACAACACTGGGCACGAAAGAAAACAGCGGCCAAGGGAGGGATGGGAGGACGGCACGCCGCCACCACACAGGGATTTTAAGGAGTGTGTGGTTACAGGACGATCGGAGGGGTCCCGCACCATGCGGAATCGACCCTGTCAAGTGCCGCGGTGTGAGAAAAAATCTCCGGATTGCTTTTGTCTCTGTTTGCCCCAGCAGCAGTGGGCCCGTCACCCTGCCGTCACTCTCGAGCCATTATGCGTGTGCACACGGTGCTCCTCGTCGCCTGTAGCGCGAGCTCGTCTCGTGGCTTGCTCTGCGACTGCGCCGCAGAGCGGGCATGCCAGAATCGTGACGCCCGGTTAGCGACCATCTCTCGTGAGATACGGCAGCACGCGTCAGTCGACGAGTGGCCGCTCTCGAGGAGGCTCTTGTCGGGCGAGAACGAAGCAGCAGCT
>NW_005200608.1:0-1526 GCF_000372725.1 Emiliania huxleyi CCMP1516
CTTCTAGGAACCCTCTAGGAACCTTCTGTAGGCTGTCGCCCGGCGCGTCGCTCCACGCGTGGCTGCAGCGGTGCCAGCCGCTGCCGCCGGCGGAATGGGACGAGACGCACCCGCGCCTTCGCGGAACCTTCGCGGAACCTTCCCGGAACCTTCTAGGCGGAATGGGACGAGACGCACCCGTGCCGCGCGCTCGCCGGCTGTGCGGCGGCGGGGCTGCTCGGCCCGCTTCGGCACGGGCAAGACGTGAGGCTAGGACCCTCTTCCCGGACCCTTCCCGGACCCTTCCCGGAACCTTCTAGGCACGGGCAGGACGTGCGGCTAGGACCCTCTTCCCGGACCCTTCCCGGACCCTTCCCGGAACCTTCTAGGCACGGGCAGGACGTGCGGCTAGGACCCTCTTCCCGGACCCTTCCCGGACCCTTCCCGGAACCTTCTAGGCACGGGCAGGACGTGAGGCTAGGACCCTCTTCCCGGACCCTTCCCGGACCCTTCCCGGAACCTTCTAGGCACGGGCAGGACGTGCGGCTGGTGCGGAGCGGCGAGGGCGGCGAGGTGTGCAGGCTGCCCGATGGCAGCGCGGTGACCGCCGCGATCTGCCGCTCCGCGCTCGACGACGGTGTCTCGCCCAAGAAGCAGACATGGGGAGAGATGGGGAGATATGGGGAGAGATGGGGAGAGATGGGGAGAGATGGGGAGAGATGGGGAGATATGGGGAGATATGTGGAGACAGGTTTCTCGCTCGCCGTCCTAGAACCGTCTAGGAACCTTCTAGGTTTCTCGCTTGCCGTCCGGGGCGCCGGCCTCCGCGACACGGGCGTGGCCGGGCTCTGCGCCGCCGTCTCCCAGGCGGCCAGGAGATGTGGGGAGATGTGGGGAGATGTGGGGAGATGTGGGGAGATGTGGGGAGATGTGGGGAGATGTGGGGAGGTGTGGGGAGGTGTGGGGAGGTGTGGGGAGGTGTGGGGAGGTGTGGGGAGGTGTGGGCGAGGTGTGGGGAGGTGTGGGCGAGGTGTGGGCGAGGTGTGGGCGAGGTGTGGGGGCGAGGTGTGGGCGAGGTGTGGGGAGGTGTGGGGAGATGTTGGGAGGTGTTGGGAGGTGTTGGGAGGTGTGGGGAGGTGTGGGGAGGTGTGGGGAGGTGTGGGGAGGTGTGGGGAGGTGTGGGGAGGTGTGGGGAGGTGTGGGGAGGTGTGGGGAGGTGTGGGGAGGTGTGGGGAGGTGTGGGGAGGTGTGGGAGGTGTGGGGAGGTGTGGGGAGGTGTGGGGAGGTGTGGGGAGGTGTGGGGAGGTGTGGGGAGGTGCGGGGAGACGGACACGGGTAGGTAGGCGGCCGGGCCGGCGAGCGAGGTTGGGAGATGTGGTTAGACATGGGGAGACATGCGGAGGTAGGCGGCCGGGCCGGCGAGCGAGGTTGGGAGATGTGGGGAGACATGGGGAGACATGGGGAGGTATGCGGCCGGGCCGCCGAGCGAGGTTGGGAGATGTGGGCAGACATGGGGAGACATGGGGAGGTAGGCGGCCGGGCCGGAG
>NW_005200608.1:1878-30390 GCF_000372725.1 Emiliania huxleyi CCMP1516
TGTGGGGAGGTGTGGGGAGGTGTGGGGAGATGTGGGGAGGTGCGGGGAGGTGTGGGGAGGTGTGGGGAGGTGTGGGGAGGTGTGGCGAGGTGTGGCGAGGTGTGGCGAGGTGTGGGGAGATGTGGGGAGGTGCGGGGAGGTGTGGGGAGGTGTGGGGAGATGTGGGGAGAGGTGGGGAGGTGTGGGGAGATGTGGGGAGAGGTGGGGAGGTGTGGGGAGGTGTGGGGAGAGGTGCGGTGATTGTGACTAGGTGGACCCTCCCTTTGAGTGGGCGGGGGCGCTGCACACGCTGCTCCGGCTGCGGCCCGCGGCGGCGCCCCCTCGCAGACGCGCGCCGGACACGTCCAGGACACGTCCGAGACATGTGGCGAGACGTGTCCTGCAGGCGCGCCTCGCGGATGTGGTCCTCGCGCACTTGTGGATCGAGGACGCCGCGGGCAGGAACCCGAGATTACTCGAGATCATCCGAGATTACCCGAGACCACT
Organism: Emiliania huxleyi CCMP1516; assembly: GCF_000372725.1. Lineage (NCBI taxonomy): Eukaryota > Haptophyta > Isochrysidales > Noelaerhabdaceae > Emiliania > Emiliania huxleyi. The sequence continues at coordinate 2,365 of NW_005200608.1, forward strand.
CGAGATCACCCGAGAGGCCGTCGCCCGCGGCACCTCTTGTACTCGCCTCCCTCGTACTCACGCGGTGCTCTGAACACACCGCGTGCCGATGGCGCAGGCTGCCCGCCCTCCGCGCCGCCTCGCTCGTCGCGGGCGAAGGGCGAGACGAGCGGCGGCGAGGACTCGCCGCGGCCTGCGCGGCGTGGGCGGGGGACGGCGGCGACCCACTCGCGGCCGCGGGGTGGCCTGCAGACACACTCGAGGACCCGTCCAGGACACGTCCGAGACATGTCCGAGACATGTCCTGCAGGCCTGCTGACACACTCGAGGCGGCGATTGGGCGTCTCAGCTGGGTGCGCCGCCACCTCCCGCCGCCAGAGGGGGTGGAGACACGGGGAGACATGTGCTGTGCATGTGCACGCACATGCACATGCACATGCACATGCACATGTTGTGGAGATAGGTGCATGCACATGCACATGCACATGCACATGCACATGCACATGCACATGCACATGGACATGGACATGGACATGCACATGCACATGCACATGCACATGCACATGCACATGTGGAGATAGGTGCGCCGCCACCTCTGGTCGCCAGAGGGGGCCGAGGAGGTGAGGCTGCGGGGCGGCACGCTGGGGTGTGACGAGCTGTGTCGCCTCGTGAGAGCGAGGTGTGCGGAGCCTGCGGCGGCCGCAGACGGGGTCCGGGCGTTGCGAGCGCATTTGGTGCGCGTGGTGGAGCGGGATGCCGGCTCGCAGTGGGACGATGTGGAGGCGGCGCTGCTGGACTTGTCGCGAGCTCTGCGGCGCTGTCGGCAAGCGGTGAGGAGGGCATTCGTGGCAGTGGAGGAGCTCGGGTTGTACTCTGAAGCCTCACCGGCTCACGTGCTTACCCTCGCGTGAATCAACTTATATAATAATTGAATTAATAAAACGTGTTTCCGCCCCCCAATACGGTTGCAGAGCAGTGTGTGTGCATGTGCATGTGTGCATGGCATGTGCAAACACACGCAACACCCAACACCGCGGCCGGCGGCGGCGCATCATCATGTATCCCGACGTGGAGACGCGAGGGTTGCCCCCCCTTGCCCCACCACCTCGTGTGTGTGGAGAAGTTTACCTTACCTTACCTTACCTTACCTCATGTATCCCCGGTCCGGAACACATGCTACTGTAACCGCCGATCCATGGCACGCGTAGCTATGACAGGGACCGCGGCCGCGGACCCGGTGGCGGACGGGGCTGGTGCGCAAGCGCCGGCCACCGTCGTGCCGCCGGGGATGCGCAGCGGACGCTGGAATGGCTCCGATCGCGTGCAACTGGAGGACGCGGTGATGGTCGCAAGGATCGCAGGTGCGTCGCAGGTCAGGCTGATAAGGCCTGGCTACGCGACCATCGAGGTCGACCTGAAGCACGAGAAGGCCGCGGGCGACCGCGCGTCGGTGCAGGCGGCGGAGCGCTCGTACGTCGAGCGCACCGCGCCAAAGAAGAAGGAGCTCACCAAGGAGCAGCTCGCGGCTCGGGCCGCGGCACGCAAGGCCAAGAAGGCCCGGCAGAAGGCGCGCCGGGCGAAGGAGGCTGGCGAGCGCGCCGCGAGCGAGGCCGAGCGCGCGGAGGCCCCGCGGGCGCAGCTGCGCGAGAATCCAGTACGTGATGGCCGGGCTGCGGACTGCAGCTGCGCAGACGCGCAGCCAGGCCGGGTCCAAAATAGAGGTCGAATATTCGCTGCCCCCGGAGAGGGACGACGGATATCGGCGCGGCCCCAGCAAGGTGTACGCCAAGGTTCCCCAGGGGACCGTGGCGACGACCGTCGCCTCGGACTGGCTCGCAACCGAGCTGGCCGAGTATGGAGAGATAGATGCGGCATGCCGCGACAGATTCGTCATGCACCTGATGACGGCCGCCGGCGCCTCGGCGCCGGCCGACGCCGTGTTCAGGTTCACAGCCGGCGAGGCGATGCAGACCTCTCGCCCGATCTCCGCGTCGGGCGAGGACGACGACGAGGACACCGGCTCCGAGGAGTATTCCGACGACAGGGCGTCCGACCGCTAGCTGGCTTCAACCATATCTTACCCTTTCTGCCCCCCCCCCTCCTCCGACCCCCCAGGCTAGATGGAGTAGTCAGATGTAGATTCTGCCCCACACAGCCCCTTACCCCTTCACCCTCGCCTCGCTGCTTGGTGTTTCTGAACACGTAGTCGTCCACGCTGTGGGGGTTGTGTGTGGGTCCTGTGTCTGGGAGGGAGGGAGTGGGGTGCAGGTTGCTCACCCACGGCACCGGGCCGGTGCTTGCACTTTGAATGCCGTGGGGCTCCTGCCCGTGTCCGGGCGTGGAGATGCGAGGGTCGCCCCCCCTTGCCCCACCACTTTGTGTGTGTGGAGACGTTTACCTTACCTTACCTTACCTTACATCCCCGGTCCCCGCGCCGCCCGCGCCCCGCCCCGTAAAGCGTAATCCATAGTGAAAACAACACCGCCGGTGGGTACGCAGCTTCGCCACAGACCGCGTCCCGCGCCTCGCCGCTATGACGGCGACACGGCCGCAGCTCGTGTGCGTGTCGCCGTCTTTGTCCGGAGTGAAAAGTCCAACGCGCTCGTCGGTGACGGCTTCCTCCAACCTTCGCCGCGCTCTGCGACCTCGACAGCGCCTTCGGTGGCATGCTGCTCTTTGCGACAGAAGCCTGGAGAGCAGCTCCTCTGCTGCTCACACACTCTGCACAGTTGGCACAGCCTACTGTGCGGCTGCCACAGCTGTGACAGCGATGGGCTCGCCCTCACTGGCCCTCAGTCACTTGTGCTGCGGCTTGTGTGAGCGACACTGCTCGGCGACTGCCGGCACACTGTGAGATCATGGGTGTGAGGTAAAACCACGCTACCAGCGCTTGGTCACATCGGCCCCGAGGTCAGATCCGTCTACTCTGTTGATGACAAGACTTGTCTCTACTCGCTGGAGCCGAGCAGGAGGGCCCGGCGCACAACCCCTGGTCAACTCAGGGTCCTCTCTTCCCCCGTAAAAGCAAAAAGGGAATTCCCAGTCAGTACCCTCTCCCCCGGTACGGCTCTGTCTAGTCTGCCTATTGGCTCTCGCGTCTCGGCTCTATCTAGCCTCTAGCTGCAGGCACGCTAGACTCCAGACTGTCAGTGAAGACCCCGTGGATATAGATCGCTTCACGCCCGTCACGGAGGGGTGACATGCCGTGGGGAAGGATCCTCTCAGGCGCAGCAGACCCCACCCACCTTGCTCACCTGGTAGGGCACAAAGTATACGCACTTGCCGACGGCGACCGCGCCGAGGTACTTGTCCCCCTGAGAGGTGTTTCGACACCGAGTGTTTTGAACGTTTCTTCGTAGAAGAAATCGTCGAGAGAAAAATTCTCTCGCCGGTGTTCACAGAGCTCTGTGAACACCGGCTACTCGGCCTTAGCCGCCGGTACGTCAACAGTGCGATAGCCAAGTATCGCACTGTTGGGTCCCGATGGTGTCCCATCACAAATTCGTGCTGTCGACAGATCATGTCCTTTGGTCGACTGCACCCGCCTTTGGACGGTTCTCCGACATGCTTAGATGAGTCTTTTTTGTCTTTTTGGCTCGCCTGGTCTTCACCAGTGCGAACATATTCTTGCTCGTAGGAGTCGCTCGTCTTTTGTCCGAGCAAACGTGCGCCCGATCGCCCCATTAAGCACGTGCGAAGGGTATCCGAGTGCCGTAAACTCCCTGAGCTTGCTCGTCACGCTGAGCGTGAATCCCTCGTCATCGCTCGCCATCGCGACCACCTTGAGCAGGCATCCAACCACGATGCCCGCCTTCATTTTAGCGCATGTGAAGCTATCCCAACGATGGTAGCGCCACACTCGCGGTGCCGTCTCGCAGCCCTCATTAACGTTCTTGAGTCTCGTCCGGAAACTTCCGCTTGGGTCGAGCTCAAGAGTCGTTTCCAAAAAATGGGTGCTCTCGGCGGCTTCCAGCTTCAAAGGGGCCCAGTAGCACTCCGAACGACGGAAATCATCTCGGAAACGATCAACATCCCATGCGCTATCGTCCTTCGCAGTCACCGTGATCACATCGTCCATGTAGCGCTTCATACGGAAACGCGCTTTCGTATCATCTTCGAGCGTTTGCATCCACTCGTGCTAGTCCGAGCCTGACTGTTGTTCATCTTTCTACATACATACATTCTTTCTGTGAGAGGGGCGTGTGGTATAATTCTTTTTCCAGTGTATGTAGCTCTTACGTACGTACCCGATGGTGAACTGCTGACAGGGTTTGCGATGACGAGCGATGCGAATTCGTTTTTTGGGGAGGGTACCCATTCGGTGCTGGTAGCGAACCGACGCTGCTTGACCTGTTAGCGTCGGTTCGCTCTCGTCACGGTCGGGCGTGCGAGGCTCCTGTGCCTCCGGTGCAGCCGATGCTCAGCCCTCTCCCACCGTCGCGGTGCGCCCGTCACCTCGCCTCTCCGCAGGGTTCATCTCTCGCGCCGGCTGCATCTCTCCGCCGGTCGCCAGCACCCGCGCCACCGACTAGCTGCACCGCCACTCGCGACGCGCCACCCTCGCTCACAGCCTGCATACGCGCTACTCCCGCCGTGCCTTTGCTACCACATGGATCGCATGTCACTGCAAACGCGCCCGCAGCCGCGCCGTAAAGGTCTGCCGTGCTGGCTGACCATCTCACTCTCCCGCTCCTATTGCATCTGCCTCCTGCCTCCCAGCTCACATTTCACGCTGCAGTAGGTGCTCCTGTCGACGCTGCCGCCGCTGCCACCGCTACTGTCGCCGCTCGTTTGATAATCGACGCCACGCTTAGCGGCAGCGAGATCCGAGGTTCAGTCAACTTGCCTGGTGCGCTCTTGCGCGTGCCTTCAAGATCCACAAGTCAATTTGTACCAGAAATCCAAAGGTGGTGCAAAGTGGATATCTCAAGATTGGCCTTTATTTCGCGCACCTGCTCTCCGCCGCCGCCGCTTACCTGCTGGCACGCCACCGCCCCGCGTCGCTAACTCAAGCCTCCCTGCTGCATCTTCGCACCCCTGCCACATGACTCGACCGCCGTCGCTGCTACCGCCCTCTCCGCCGCCCTCGAAGGCGCCACCAGCATTGCGGCCGCCTTCATATCCATTGATGCTGCCACCAACGCCACTTCCTCGATTCTGTGCCGCTGCAGCGGCGAGGCGCCGTCGCCACGATCGCCGCCAGCGCTGCTGACAGCCTCGGAGCGTCGCCGTGGCCGCGTTCTGGTCTGCCCACGCTTCCCTAAAACGTCTAGGACGAGCTCAGAGGCTAAGGGCGCATCATGTGGGACCATCTAGCTCTACTGGGTCCGCGACGGTGGTCGGCGCACCCCCGTCTCGAACGTGTGTGCTCTCTGTCTGTGAGTCAGCTGTTTCGGCTAAGTCGTTTTGTACCGGATTTCAATGTTAGTGGCAAAACCGCGGAACCGAAAATGGCGTTTAATTTCGCGCACCTGCTGTCCGCCGCCTGCGGCGGCGCTCCGCGCCGCTTGGGGCGCCTGCGGCGCCCCTGGGCGCGCTGCGCGCGCCTGTTTTTGGGGGGCTACCAGCACCGAAAAAGTGCCGTTTTTTGGGCGTGATAGAATTGTATTAATACCTTCGTGTTCGTGTCACATCCTTGGCCTGGTGCCGCGCCCTTTGGCTGCGACGGCGCTCCCCAGCTGCTCAGGGATGCGGACCCTCTTCGGCTTCGTCGGTCGCACTCCCGACCCGCCGCGCCGCCAACAAAGCGGCACGAGCACCCCGGAGCAGCCACGCCGCCTTCGCAGCAGCCCGCGTGCGTCATCGCTGAGCGTCGTCATCACTGAGCCTCCGCCGCAGTGGGAGCGGGCTCCTAGCATTGGCCTCACCGCGTACGAGGCTCTTGCGAGGCTCGCTGGCCAGATCAGCAAAGAGCGGAAGGCCGGCTCAGTGAGCGCGCTGCAGGCGACGGCATCGGAAGCTTGCGACGAGGAGGAGGCGAACAGGCCTCCAAAAGGCTCGACTCTGTCGGACGACGACGACCGCACTTCATCTCCGGAGGACGCCGTCCGGTTCACTTGGACCGGCGAGCCGCGCTGGACCGGAACTCGGGCCGAGCCTTTCCCGTCGGGTGCCGAGGTGCCGCCTCGAGAGCGGCAGAGGGGAGGCGACCCGCATGGGAGGGAGAGCAGGCAGGGCAGACGGGGCAGTCAGCCCGCCCCACCGAGTATTGGCCCCACCGTCATCATTGCGGTCAGCGAGAGCAGCGGCGGAGCCTCTCTTCCCGAAGCGCGAGCGGAGGTGGCGCTGCTGCAGCGGCTTATTCCGGGCGAGGTGCATGCGGAGCACCCAAACCCTTTCGCCCCGCTCAGTCGCCTGGCGTCGGTGATCTAGAGTATGCGAGTTGCCGCTTCTTGAAGTGGCGCTACTACTACCCTAGGTGCTGGTGCACGAGAACCCAAGCGCCGACAAGCTCTCCGGCCTCCTCCGCGACTGCACCCAGCTGCACCTCGCGTGCCACATGCGGCGGGGCAGCACCGTCTTCGTGCGCGGCAACGCGCCAGAGGTGCTAACCCTAACCCTAACCCTAACCCTAACCCTAACCCTAACCCTAGCCCTAACCTCCCCATCTCTCCCCATAGGTGGTGACACACGAGCCGGTCGTGTTGGCCGCCCCGGCCTCGCTCGAGCGCGCCGTCCTCAACTCGTGCCACTCCTAGACACCTCCCAGACACTCCCTCGTCACTTGCTGGACACGTCCTCGACACCCTCCTCGACACTCCCTCTCGCGCGGCACAGAAAGAAAGTGCACTGCGCCTGTTCACACTCTAGCGGTCAGTAGGTGCCACTCCGCGAACCTGGCGAGGCTGCTGCACGCGCGCGTTGCGTGCCCCGTCTTTTGCTGGGCGAGCCGCGTGGAGGACGAGGCGGCCCGGCTGTTCGGCGAGGCGGTGTGGTCGAGCCTGCTGCTTGGCCGCTCTGACCGGGAGGCGAGAACAGCCGAGATTAGCCGAGATTAGCCGAGATTAGCCGAGATTAGCTGAGATTAGCTCTGACCGGGAGGCGTTCGAGCCGTGGCTATCTCGGCTGCATCTCGGCTGTACCTCGGACATCTCTCGGCAGCATCACTCGTCCAGCGCCCCGCCGTATCACGCGCCGGTGTCCGAGTCGTTGGTCTGACTGTGCTTCGCCTCCTCATCTATCCTCCAGGCGTTCGAGTTCGGGCGCTTCGCCGTGACGGCTGACACCAAGCCGACGACGGCGAGGGACGGCAGGCCAGCCCGCTCCCAAAAGTGCGCCACTGCGAGACGCCGACGCGGCAGCGGTGAGTGTGAGGCAGCGTCTCTTCACACCTGCAGCTGTGAACAGGTTCACGCTGCGAGACCCCGACGCGGCCGCTACAGAGGCGATCTGCGAGGCAGGCATCCGGCTGGTGCCTGCCGGGGTGCCCTATCCATTTCCGATCTCCGATGTGTTGGTAGCCGAGCTGTCGCCGAGCGTGTCATGATTGCGGCGGTAGGTGCCCGAGCTGTACGACGGCACCCGCTTCCCCTTTTGCCTCTCCTTCGAGCTCCCCGCCCTCGCCTCGCCCGACGAAGACTCCGACACCCTCGCGCGCGCAAAGATGCACCTGCGAGGCTACCTGCGGCGCACGTGCGGCCTCTCCTCGTTCCGCGACTCTGACCTCGAGATCGACCGGCTGACGGCGGTGTGGCGCATCGCCCTCTTCGAGCGGGACGGCTTTGAGATCACGCGCGCCAATGGCGGGCCGGGTCGAAGAGCGACCGCCAGCGGCGCACTCTCATTTGAGTATTCAAGTGTCTAGTTCTAGGCGCGAGCCCCGGCCACCGCGCACGCCCACTCCCCCCCCCCCCCCCCCTTGCCCTGGTCGAGGGGGGTCCGTCAGCGGCTCACTGTCCGTTGAGTGAGTGTTGAACGGCCGAGTAGGCGAGAGCCTCGTCGAAGAGCTCCGCCAGCGGTACGGCGCGACGCACGCAGACCTTGGAGGTGTGAACAGCGTCTCTTCACACCTGCAGCTGTGAATAGGTACGGCGCGACGCACGCAGACTTTGAGCTGCGCGCGGTGCGGCGTGGCTCGGTCCTCCTCACCATCGTCGGCGCCCCCGCGGCCTTCGACCTCGTTGCGAGGGACTCCGCCTTCGCACGCGCCGGGCTGGGCGGCACGGCGCTCAACGGGCCCGTGCGACTCGTGAATGAAAGCGAGCCATTGACGAACAGGCTGGGCGGCATGGCGCTCAAGGAGCCCGTGCGGCTGCTCGCACTGCACGCGCAGGTGTATGGCTCGCGGGTGGCGCACGCGGCGCTGCTGTGCCCGCGGCGCAAGGGCGAGGCTGAGGTGCGAGATAGACAGAGAGGCGAGGTGTGTGGGCGGGGTGTGTGGGCGGGGTGTGTGGGCGGGGTGTGTGGGCGAGGTGTAGACTCACCGACGAGCTCACTGGTCAGGTGCGGAAGACGTGGCCTCTCTCCTTCGCGGGTGCTGGACGCTTCTCCGCCTCCGAGCACGCCTCCTCGCCCGCCATGCTGGGGGGCGAGGGGGAGGGCGTGCCCGTGTACCGACGCGCCGCCGTCGCGCCCCGCGCGCTGTCGTGGCCGCGGGGGCTGGCCGACGCGGGGGAGGGCGCGCTGGAGGGGGGGGAGGAGGAGGAGGAGGAGGGGCCGACGGTCGCCGTGGCGCCTCTCCCTCCCGGAGCGTGAGTCTGGAGACAGCGTCTCTTCACGGCGGGGAGCTCTGTCGATAGGTCGTCGTGCCGCCCCTCCCTGCCGGGCTGTCGAGCCTCGGTGCTCTCGTGCGGTTGGGAGAGGAAGGCTGAAGCGTGACACGATTGCAGTCACCCGTCCTGGCGGGATGCGAACAGGCTATGCGCAGCAGATGGAGCGAGTCGGCGCGGCGTACGACGCCCTCGTCTGGCAGAGCACCGGCGAGGACCTCGGCGTGGGCTTCGGCGAGGACCCCGCGGAGTCGCGGGCGCAACACCTCGCGGCGGCCCGCCGACGAGCGCGTTGGCAGGCGGCGCGGCCGGCCACCAGGGCCGTCACGGACGCCGCCGGGGTATTCAACCGCCTGTCGCGCCGCTCGTCGGTCGAGTCGGCGGCGGGGCGCGCCTCTGGCCGCCGCTCGCAGGCGAGCGCCTCCGGACGGCGGTCGCAGGACGCCTCTGGCCGCCGCTCGCAGGAAGAGCTTCCGCCGCGCCGGTCGTCGGGGGCGGGGGCGCAGCAAGGCTGGCGGTGGAGGTGGGAGTAGGGGAGGTCGACAGGTGCGAGGCGCCGGCGGACGTTGATATGATACGGGAGAGAGTTGGGGCGCAAAGCGCTGTGGTTCAGTCCGTTGTGTGTGTGTGTGTGTGTGTGTGTGTGTGTGTGTGTGTGTGTGTGTGTGTGTGTGTGTGTGTGTGTGTGTGCGTGTGTGTGTGTGTGTGTCTGGAGCCGTTTGTGTTATGAAATAAACGGCGCGGTGGGCGTGCGCGCGGCACGGTGACGTATGAGGTATGTGTATCACACACAGATCTCGCCGCCTACGGGCGCTGTCGAGAAAAAATCGAGGTTTTGCGAGATCGCACGTCCGGTTGGCCGTTATTTTTGTGAGTCGTGGCGCTGCCCGTGTGTTCTAAGCATGTAAGAGGATGCGTGGAGAGCAAAAAAGCGTGCACACGGGCTATTCTGGCCGACCCCAAATCTCCCCTCCCGACCCCTATGCTTTCTTTTTTCTTTAAGGGCGTTCTGTGGCGCCGCTCGCGCTCCGCTCTCTCTCCCGCGCCCTATGCGCGGGAGGCGGCGCCTGCGGGGGCGCAGGCCGCAGAGGCGGGTCAGGCTGCTCAGCAGCCCGACCCAGAGGGCGACGCTGGGACGAGCGCCGCCATGGAGGTTGAGGAGGAGGAGGGCGGCTGCTCTCACTCGTCGAACGAACCTGGACGTGCCCCATGTCGGGGGCCCGCCGGCACTACCCCGCTTTTGTTTTCTTCAGATGCGGCGGGCGAGGCGGCTGCTGAGGCGTTGGCGGAGGCGGCGGTCGACGCCGTCTACGGGGCGCTCGTGGCGGCGACGCTCGAGGAGTGGGCTGGCGCGCCAACGGCGTTCGCCGCGGCGGACCGCGGACGCTCGAGGCCCAGGCCTTGAGTGTGGGCAGTGCTTTGAGAGCTTTTACGAGGTGTTTGGCGTGGAGCCGTGGCTGTGGCGCCGGGCGATGCGTGAGGGGCTGAGGGCTGGTCGCGAGCCCACGGATCGGCGCCGTCGCACAGGCCCGCCAGCCGCCGCACAGCTCCAGAGAGGCCACTGGCGTTGCGCTGCACTGCTTGAAGCTGATGTTGAGGCGCTGCACTGCTCAAAGCTGCCCCGTGCGCCGCCGCGAGCGCCGCGCCGTGGCCTCGTTCTCTGGCGAGCCCCAGCACGACCCCTCGCGGCCACTCGCGCCGTTGCAGCAGCTCCGACCCCGCCACTCCGGCTCCCGAGCGCGCGACGAGCACGAGGAAGAGCATGCGCATGGGCCAAAATCAGTTACTGGGGGGCTCGGCCATCGGAACCATTTTACAAGTTTGCCCGCCGACATGTCCCGGTCCGGCTCAAGTGGCCAGACCTCCCCCCCTCTCCGAGGGCAGAGGCTGCCGCCTCTCGGATACTCGGCCATTCCAACGGCCAGGCCGCTCGCTTAAGGCTGATTGGCTAGACGAGCGGCCTACCTCCACGGGGCTGTTGGCGCAGGGGGGGGGTGTCAATCACGCTCCCGGGACGCCGGAGAGATCGGGTTGGTCTCCCCCGCCTTCAGCCCTGACCCGACGGGGACGCCATCACCCTCGCCCAGGGATCTACATGCTGTCTCAAGGTCCGACAGGTTCGGCACCGGGCACCGCCTCGGTATACAAAATGCGCCTGCGGGCGGACCCTCACAGATCACAGATCATGCAAGCCCCCTCTTTACCCCTTCAAAGCTCCTCGAAAACGAGGTTGACGCCGCACGGGTCTCACCGCCCAGAGGCGCCAGTGCCCCCAGTGCTTGCAGAGAGTTTCGCATGCATGGATTTCAGCACAGAGGCAGAGCGTCTTCTGGGCGACCGGGCCAGACTCACGAGCCGGCCCGGGCTGGGAGTTACACTCGAGGCTACCCGTCCGATCCTTCCCGGCGAACTCATCCTCAGCGACACGCCGCTGCTGGTTGCCAGCAGTGCGTCGTCCCTCTCCCCCGCTGCGCGGGTGCGGTACGAAGAGGCGGGAGACAGCGGCGACTACAACCTGGACGACCTCCTCATCCTGCACGCCTTTGTTCGAGCGGGAGAGCGGGTGAGGCGGCGCGTGCTTGAGGGCTTCTGTGCGGAGGAGTGCTGCGAGCCCGGCCACGCGATGCTGCTGGACGCGGAGCGGTGCGCCGCTTGGGCGCGCACGCATGACGCCGCCGCAAGCGGGCAGCACGGAGCCGCCGACCTCGCCCGCGCCTGCGTCGTGTTCACGCTCAACTGTTTTGGCCACCTCGCCGACGGCGTCACCGGCGGCGCACCGACGCTCTTCTGGCTGGCGAGCAAGTTCACGCACCGCTGCCTGCGGCCGAACAGCGTCTTCCACGGCGAGGGCGGCCGGCTCCACGTGCGCGCCGTGCGCCCGATCGCAAAGTGCGACGTGCTGACGATCTCGTACCTCGGTGTCTGGGCGCACTGCGCTGCGCCGCTGCGGAGGGGGCTTCTGATGCGCACAAAGGGCTTCCGATGTCGCTGCGAAGACTGCGCCGCGCCCGACGTGATGCGCAGCCTGCCGTGCCCCGCGTGCGCTCCGCGCGACGGCGCGACAGGCCTGCGGGGCCCGACGGCAGGCTACATGTCCTCTCGAGCGCTCGGTGGAGGACGTCTTCCGCTTCTAGGCCTGCTGCTCGGCGCGCTGGCGGTGCCACGCGTGGGCGAGGAGGAGGGGGCGGCGGGGGGCGGTGCTTTCCTGCTGCACTCTCCCGCGGCCAGCCAAGGCGGAGGCGAGGAGGCGCGCGAGGGGCCTGGCGACGAGGCGCGCGAGGGCGGCTGGTGGTGGGTGTGCTCGCGGTGTGGGCGGCGGTTTGATTCTGCGACGGTCGACGTGCCGTGCCGCGCGCCGGACCTCCGAGACATTTCCGAGACACTTCCGAGACACCTCCAAGACACCTCCGAGACAATTCCGTGCCGCGCGCCGGACCCGCTCGTATCCATCGAGACCTACGCGGCACTCTCGGAGGCGGAGGGCGTCGACGGCAACTATGTGTGCGAGGGCCTCGGTTGGGAGTCTGAGATCGTCAAGGAGCGCCTCCGTCTCTCCCTCGCACCGAATGAGCAGGCGCATCTCGAGTCGATCAGAGTGGCCCCCACAGGAGGCGCGTCGTCGTCAGGTGGAGGGAGCGGAGGAGGGAGAGGAGGAGGCGGCGGAGGCGACGACGGTGTAGGCGGGGAGAGAGGAGCCGGAGGAGGCAGTGGAGGCGGGGAGAGTGCAGGCTGGCAAGGGGGAGGGAAGTGGCCGCTGCGGCTCGCGCCGGGAGGGCTGCTGAGCTGGGAGCGGGAGCTCGGCGAGGCAGTGCACAACCTGCTGCACCAGCTGCTGCCGGGCCGCGGCGGCGAGGCGCGCAGGCGGCGCGGCGGCGTGCACCCTACGCTGCGCAGCATCGGCGGGATGATCCGCGCAACCGAGGCGGTGCTGGGCGGCGCGCACTGTGTGCCGATGGCGCTGCGCGACCTGCAGCTCGACCACTGGCTCGACACGGCCGCGGAGGTGGCCGAGTCCGCGGGGGCGGCTGGGCCGGCAGAGGCGGCAGAGGCGGCGCTGCTCGACGCGCTGCGCGACGGGGGCGGCGTGAGCTTCGAGAGCGCGCTCGCCTTCTTTGGCGCGGCGTGGGAGGCGCTCGCGGCGCAGTGCGCGTGGCACTTGCGGTGCGGGCTGCTAATGCTGCACGAGTCGGTGGGCGAGCTCCTGCGCGCGCTGCTCGAGTGGCGGCTCGACCGCGCCTTCTTGGCGGCCGACGCGGCGCGCGCCGAGGCGGTGCGAGCGATGGTCGCCGCGTCCGTTGAGCGCGCCACCATCGAGTACGGCGCGGCCTCCGACGACACGACAGAGCTTTTGGGCTTGTGGGAGCGTGTGCAGACGGGGCGGGGTGCAGAGTGACACACATCGAGATCTCTACATGTGCATGTGCTAGACACCGGTATATTTGTGAAAAAAAAACTGTTCCTGTTACGAAAAAGGTAGCTACTGCTCCGGCGACACTAGGGACTCGGGCCTGATCCCGCACAAAACATCTCCACACTCTCTCCTCTCCTATGACACGACTCTCCGACCTTGGGCTAGATTCCCATTTGATTCACCACAAGCGCCAAACTGCTTCGCCGCGCGCTGCTGACAGCGTCAAGTGCGGCCCTTAGCTGAGTATAGCTCGAAGTGGGCGTCGAGGGGGCCTATAGTAGAGTGTGAGCCCGCGCGCTGCAAAGCTCGAGTGTGGGCGATGGCGCGAGCTGGGCCATGTACTAATTGCGTGTGACTGTTTCTGCCGTCTTTGAGGGGGCGTGGGCGTAGGAGTGGCGCTCTGCTACCCTTGCAGTCGAGCGCCTTCTCTCAGCTCCATTGCCTCTAGGGGGTTGTGGCCGTGGATTTGGCCCCCTAGCCCCCCTCTCCGAGAGCAGGCCTGTCCAGTCTGTGTGGGTGGGGCGGCGTTATAGCGCCGTCGAGGTGTGAATCTTTCCTGCCGATGTTGGGGTGTTGCCGAGGTGGCGTCTCGGGGTGTCGCCGTACGCGGAAGGTAGGCGAGCGATGGTGGGGTTCCGGGGATTTGTCGAGGGTGGTAGTCGCCTCTGGTCGCGAGGTGTGAATGGAGCTGTGTGTCAGCTCTGACTAGATCTCGCGTGATATCCGCCGTGTTGGCGGTTTCAAATTCAGGCGAGGGGTTTGGTTGGTGAGGGCGCGGGTGGGGCGCGTCCGAGGGCTCGCGGGCGAGGGCGAGTGCCGAAGGCGGTGTAGCGCGCCTCAGACCGAGGTCTGTTTGCGCCTGGTCGCCTGCATAGGGTCGATCTCGGCGGTTGGGTTAGTGTTGGCATCCCGAGTGAGGTAAGGGTGACTGAGCCGTGGGCAGGGCTTATCCGGAGCCTGCAGAGCAGCGGAGCCGGCTGCGGACGTGGAGAGGTGCCTCCGTGTCTAGGTGTGAATAGGGGTCCGCTGTGATCATTCACAGTGGGGGGGGGGGGGGTACAGGAATTGTAAGACCTGCACCGACTGGGGGAGTTTAAAGAAGAGATTATCCCACAGCGGCATCGACTGCACGCCTTCTCTCGAGAGGGCTCCGGTGATGGGAGTGAGGTGCAGGTAGCGGATGCTGTCGAGTGCATCTACCCAGAAGGAGGGGAGATGAAGCGGCGCCCCCTCTGTGCGGGGCCGACACAGGTCGCATTCTTGCACAGCGGCGAGTACTGCGCCCCTACGAAGGTGAGAGCGGGCGAACCACTGATCGAGTACTAGCTTCCAGGGCGCCTGCGAGGCGTCGAGGTAGGATAGTAGCGCGTGGGTCTGGAGAGCACGAACGTGATTCGGCCAGTCTAGGAGCGCGAGGCCGAGCCCGTTCCCGTGCTCGTCTATTTGTCTACGGAGCGACAGCGCCTCCCGTCTAATCCAGGGCTGGCCGTCTTTGTCTGTGCCGATGGCGTCCCCGTCGAAGGTGGGATCCTTTGACCAGAGTAGGGCGCGCACATCGCTTTCGATAGCGTCATGAAACCACCTGGGGGCGGCCATGACCTGCATCCAGTAGCGAGGTCTCGAGTAGACCATCGCGTTTGCAATCATGACACGCCCGTGGACTGTTAGTGTGAACACCTGTCGCCATCTCGCCATGGCGGTTTTGGTGCGGAAGTAGAGGTGTTCCCATCAACAAACATCTCCAATTTCGCCAGTGCCGCACTGCCAGTGGTACAGGCTCTGTGTGCATGCGTGTGCGGCACGCCGGTCGCCACATAGGAGGTGAAAACCACTTCTCTCTGCTTGTTTGGATTTGTGAGGGCGCACGGACACTCCTTCTTCGGAACCCCTCCAGTCATTCACGTCAAGCTGTGCGAACGGCGCCTGGGTCTCCACGCCCCAAGTATACATGTGTATGGAGGTGTCCGCCCCCCCCGCCGAGTTCCGGGGGGACGCGGCCACAAAGTGGCAGCTCTCTGTCACCGTGCCTCCGACCAGTCCTGACGACGCGGCTGCGAAGCGGCCGCTCTTTGACCCGGCTGCAAAGCGGCAGCTTGTTGACCCGACCGACGGCGCTGCCGCGAAGCGGCAGCTGGTCGACCCGACCGCACACCTGCAGCACTCTGATCCGAGCCGCCGTTCTGGCGACCAAGGCGCAGACGACCAGAGCGCGGGTGACGCCATGCTCCGCGAGACGATGGAGCTGCATGCAGAGCCGGCGACGCTCGGGGAGGCGGCCGCTTCGCCCGACGAGTCCCCTGCGCTGTCCGGCATCGACCGAGAGGGGCGTCTCGCGGCATCGGCTGGGATGGGCGTCCCTCGCGCCACCGCGGCGGCCGCAGCTATGGCGGCCGCTGCAGCGGCGGCGGAGCAGCATCGCCTGAAGACAGACTCTGGGGTCTGGCACTGCCCGCGCCCTCTCGTGCGGGCGCGGCTGGCGGTGTACGCCAAGTCCGGCACGGCGGACCCGATCGAGGCGGTGGTGCTCGAGATGCACCACTCGTACCTGCGGACGATGCCGACCGGGTGCCACACGGCGGTCATCCTCGAGGCACTCACCATCCGCGCCCCGACGCCGCAAGCGCGCATCTCCGTGCACGACGTGATGTACCACTTGCGGTCGCAGCTCCGCGCGGCGGTCGAGGTGACCAACGGGCCGCCGCTGCACACGCTCTCGGACGAGCTCGCCCTCCTCGAGGCCGCCCGCGTCAACGACCTGAAGACCCTCCGGCGGCTTCTCGCCGCCGGCGTGAACCCGAACCGCCGCCACCTCGTGTCGGGTGTCACGCCGCTGATTGCGGCCGCAACGTACAACCGGCGCGAGGTGGTCAGGCTGCTGCTGCAGGCCGGCGCCACGGGCGACGTCGTCTCCTTCGACGGCGCGTCGGCGCTGCACATTGCGGCGCAGCGCCGATTCCCGCAGGTGGTCACACACACACACACACACACACACACACACACACACCGCTCACCCACGCGCACCGGGCCTTGCACTGTGAATGCCGTGGGGCTCCTGTCGTTAGACGTGGAGACGCGAGGGTTGCCCCCCCTTGCCCCACCACCTCGTGTGTGTGGAGAAGTTTACCTTACCTTACACCTTACCTTACCGCAGGTGGTCCGCTACCTGCTGATGGCGGACTCCCCGCTGCACCTGAAGGACAGCCAGGGGCGCACGCCCTTCGAGGCGGCCCAATTCGGAGACCCGACGAGCGGCGTCAACATGGGCGACGACATGCTCCGCGAGACAATGGAGCTGCTCACGACGCATCCTGTGGGAGCCTACATCGACATGAGCTCGCCCTGAGAGCGCTGCATGGATGCGCGCGTGCGCAGAGGCGAGCGCCTACTCGCGCTTTCACGGCTACTCGTGCAGGACAGTGCGCAACAGCAGTTTCTTGCTGCGCGGCGGGGGCCTAGCATGCACTTCTACACACACACACACATCCGGGTTGTGTTTGATGCTGCGCTGCGAGCGAGGGTTTGTGAGTTGGAGGTTCTGTGGGTCTCGACTCTCGTGTTAGAGCGGGCGAAGGCACACATACACAGGGCGAAGGCCGAAGGCACACAGGCAGGCAGGCAGGGCGAAGGAAGGCACACACCACACAGGGCGAAGGCACACTGTCACTGACTGACTGACACAGGGCGAAGCCGACCCAGGCAGAGGCCGACAAGGCACACACCAGGCTTGCTTGGCACATGGCACGCCATCGGCTCAGCTTGGCACGCCACCGGGCCGTTTCGGGCCGAGAGTGATCCCGCGCCGAAATTGGATGAAATTGTTACGCACGCCCACCCGTAAAATGCGTGTATCGGAATATTCGATTCGAGCTCTGAAGTCCTCGTCGTGAGTGTCTCGCGCACCACCGTCGCGGCAGCGGCTGCGGGTGAATTGCGCGCCTCCCCCTGCTGCAAAAGGTATGCCACACAGCTATGGCATGGCCATTTGGCCGCCACCAGTTCCACCGGCACCGCCGTTCAGCCCGGCCGCGGTATACACGATCACGACGACGGGAGGATCCTTTCCTGAGGAGGTGAGCTGGACTCTCACCTGCGAGGGGAAGGAGGTCATCTCTCAAAGCGCCCGCGACGCAGCATGGTACGCAACCTACCTCGTCTCGCTCTCAGTTGGCATGCAGTGCACCCTGCTCATGTGCGATTCGTATGGTGACGGCTGGAACGGCGCCAGCTGGACGGGCCTCGGGCAGGTGGCCCTCACTTTGGAATGCCCATACACCTACGACGGATTTCCTCTCACCTACGACGGATTTCCTTTCACCTACGACACCTACGGGGACCTGGGCCTGCCGCGACCGAGCCCTGAACCGAGCCCTGAACCGAGCCCTGAACCGAGCCCTGAACCGAGCCCTGAACCGAGCCCTGGTGACGGAGCCTGCCCGGTTGGTCGAAGCGGCCACTGCTACCAGCGCATCGCGCACTTCGAGGTGGCGCTCGTAGCCCCTCCCCCTCCACCATCACCGCTGCCGCCGCCACCGTTGTCACCGCCGCCGTCTCCGCCGCCCTCGCCACCCTCGCCACCCTCGCCACCCTCGCCACCACCGGCACCGCCGTTCAGCCCTGCTGTGGTCTATACCATCACGACGACGGGAGGATATGACCCTGAGGAGGTGAGCTGGACTCTCACCTGCGAGGGGAAGGAGGTCATCTCTCAAAGCGCAGTTGTCACGTACGCAAGATACCACGCTGCTGTCCGTGAGTACCCCGTCTCGCTCTCAGTTGGCATGCAGTGCACCCTGCTCATGTGCGATTCGTATGGTGACGGCTGGAACGGCGCCAGCTGGACGGGCCTCGGGCAGGTGGCCCTCACTTTGGAATGCGACACCGTGGAACCGAGCCCTGAACCGAGCCCTGGTGACGGAGCCTGCCCGGTTGGTCGAAGCGGCCACTGCTACCAGCGCATCGACGCCTGCACCGCCCGGACCGCCTTCTGCGCCGCCCTCTCTGCCGTCACCGCCGGCGCCGCCACTGCAGAATGCATGTGGCGAGTGCGTCGCGTGCAAGTTCGGACCGGCATGCATTCCCTACGACCTTCTACCGAACGCTGCAGTGTGCATGGTGCTGGGTGGCACTGATTGCTCCGTCTCATCGCCATCGCTGCCGCCGTACCCACCTCAAATGGCGCCAACGCCGCCGCCGCCGCAACTCCCACGGGAACTGCTGTGTGGCGAGTGCGTTGCGTGCAAGTGCGTCGAGTGCGTCGGTGAGATCCCTTCGGGATGCTATCCCTACGATCCTACCGGATCTGCAGGACTACCGAACGCTGAAGAGTGCATTGGTGTCGGTGGCATTGACTGCTCCCCGGCAGCGCCGGCCCCTCCGTCACCGCCTCCGTCGCCGCCACCGGCACCGCCATCGCCACCGGCGCCACCCGCGCCACCGCCGCCACCGGACCTTGATGTAGTGCATGCGCCGCAGCTGGCGGATGCTCCTGTCATCTCATTTGAGGACATTCCGGCCTTCTTTCCAGAACCCAGGCCAGCATGAGCACCATGCAACAGCAGCACGTGTGGGTCTCTCGGACTGTCAAAGACGCCTGTCGCCATGTGCTGCTGATGGGAGAGGGGGGGGGGGGGGAGGCACAGGAGTCCACGGGGAGCGTTCAGGCTGAGCTGCCCATCTCTTTCATTGTGATGGCCTCCCCATGTGGTGCGAGCGATAACCGCACGGCTCTCAATCGATCGAGAGGGATCACGGCTCACGGATGCATTGGATAGCGGACTCAGCGGTATGGGGGGCGGGAGGACGCCCCCTCGACGCTAGATCAGATCTAGGTGCTGCACATGCACATGTATATGTATCTCTGAGGCGAGAGGAATGTGAGGTGCTGCTGGGCAGGGGCCACTGAAAGAATTTTACAACACAACTGAACCGTCGGGCCGGACCTTGATCCTTGATGTAGTGCATGCGCCGTCGGGGCACACGCGGGGGCCGGGGGGACACCACTGTACCGCGTCCGTTCCGGGCATTTGAGATTTGTGTTGAACGCGACCTTCGGGGGCAAAGCAGGGGCAAAGACATGGGCTATGGCTCAGACTGGACTCCTCTTGGTCCCTTCTTAGGGGCGCGCGGTTTCGGTTTTTTATTCGTGTTTTTCGAGGCGGGATCGGACAGATACCGTTGGGATCTACACACAGGCAGCGTGTGTGCTGGCGTTTTGCCCCAGCGGCATTTTCACGTAACAAGTACCACACATGCAAGCCGCTTTCGACTCGTTTGCTCGCTCGCGCGAGGACTTTCGTGTCAGCGCTGCGGCGTGGGACATCGTGACCGATCACATCTCGCGCTGCGCGGAAGAGGACGACCGCGAGGACTACATGCTACTCACGCTCTGTGAGCTCTTTCTCAAAAGCGGCACCAAGGTGATGCTCGAGGAGGTTGAGGACCGTCCCGAGCTGAACGGTCTGTACGCCGACGTCGTTGGCAAGTGTGAGGACGGCTACTTTCCGGTTCACGTCGCAGAAATTGACGAGCACTGCTCCGTTAGCGTGCGCAGCCTGCGGCCCGCCGGCTTCGATTCGCGCCCCCAGCCGGACTTCAAGATCCGCGCCGTCGCCGACGAGGGCGGAGCCACGGGCTTCATCTACACGGTGGGCCTGAGCGGGCTCGGCGGCTCCGTCATGTACCCTATGCTGACCGAGTTCGGCCGCGAGATGTTTGTGCGAGATGTGCCAGCTAGCAAGGCAGAGGCCTCACCGCTGCGCTCTCTCGTCACTGCTCCTCCTCCCCGCTGCCTTTCCCCTGCTGCCTAAACGGCTGAAATCATCAAGCTCCGCCACCCTCTGCCCACAAAGGTGGAGAGCGTCGCCAAGCTGATGAACTTCCTCGTCTCGCGAATGGAGGAGGGCGTGCCCGTCAACGACGAGCAGCTCGTCCAGAGCAACGGCCTCATGATGGCCAGCCAGCTCCACACGGCGGAGACTGCCGCGGAGATGCGCGCGGAGTATCATCTCGAGCAGCCGGAAGGCAGCACACACACACACACACACACACACACACACACACACACACACACACACACACACACACACACACACACACACACACACACACACACACACACACACCGCTCACCCACGCGCACTGGGCCTTGCACTTTGAATGCCGTGGGGCTCCTGTCGTCAGACGTGGAGACGCGAGGGTTGCCCCCCCTTGCCCCACCACCTCGTGTGTGTGGAGAAGTTTACCTTACCTTACCTTACCTTAGGCAGCGAGCTCATCGAGCTGCACCCCGTCGTCAGTTGTGAGGGCAACGACGACATGTGGGGCCGCATCCTGACGCAAGCCGACGCGCGAGCCATGGCCGCCCAGGCAGGGCTGTGACGGGAGTCAGGACGAGGAAGGCCTCTAGCTCGTGGCCTCTAGTCCTGCTGCTCGCACCGACGCCGCGCGCTGCTGCCCTGTGCGCACACGGCCGCTGGGCCATTCGAACTCGGGGCTTTCATGTCGGCGAGGCGGCGGTCGGCGTGGCACGCGCGCCTCTGGCGGCGGTCGTTTGCCGGCCGGCGTGTGCGCGCGTGCGCGTGCGGCCCGGATCGAGCGTCGAGTCGCCGAAGCAGCTGCGCTGCGCTCCCGCGCGTTCACCACCTCACATCTGCACTCGTGTCTTTCGGGTATATAAGGTAAGGTAAGGTAAGGTAAACGTCTCCACACACAAAAAGTGGTGGGGCAAGGGGGGGCGACCCTCGCATCTCCACGCCCGGGACACGGGCAGGAGCCCCACGGCATTCAAAGTCGTGCAAGCACCGGCCCCGCCCGGTGCCGTGGGTGAGCAACCTGCACCCCACTCCCTCCCTCCCAGACACAACCCGCACACAACCCCCACAGCGTGGTTTCTTTGTTTACGATTTGGAATTTGGGCCTGTGGGCAAACGCGGGCCACTTGTGACGGGGGCGGGCGCGAAAAATAAAAAACCCTGACGCAAACACGTCGCTCAGAGGTAGAGAGGAAAGGGCCCACGGCTGCCCAGAGGTAAAGGTAAGAGGGCCGCAGGCCCTCAGAGGTAGAGGTAACCTAGACCCCTCCTACCCGGCCCTCAGGGCCGAACATGAACGTGCACAAAACGCGCACATCAACGAGTGAGGGGCCCGCAAACCTCGCGAACCTTAGCGGCGCTATGCGTCGCCTGCCACGGCGCAGGCCCACCAGGCTGAGGTGCGTGCGGGCCTTGGCGCTGGGGCGTGGCGCGCGGTCTCCCCCGATTGCGACCCCTGCTGACTGCTCGGCTCAGCGGATCGCCGCGAGACGCGCCATCTCGCTGTCGGTGAGCTCGAAGCTGAACACGCCCTCGAGGTCGTCGACCATGTGCTCCTTCTTGTCGCTCTGCGTGACGACGGGCACCCCCTGCTGCACGAGCCACCGCAGCGCGACCGCCGCCGCGGTCCGGTTGTGTGCCTACGGCGTTTGAAGACAGCCCACTGCTTCTCGTCCACCTGGTGATGCGGTGGGGCTCCCTCCCGCGGAAAAATGGGGAGATATGGGGAGATATGGGGAGATATGGGGAGATATGGGGAGATATGGGGAGATACGGGGAGATATGGGGAGATATGGGGAGATATGGGGAGATATGGGGAGATATGGGGAGATATGGGGAGATATGGGGAGATGTGGGGAGATGTGGGGAGATGTGGGGAGATATGGGCTCCCTCCCGCGTCAGCGTGCTGGCGGCCCTGCTCTGTAGCATCAGGTGTGCGAAGGAAAGAGTGGGCTGGTTTGAAGACACCCACGCGAGGGCGTGAGTACGGTGTTGTGCTGATGTGCGGAGTACTCGGAGCACCGTGTGAGTACGAGGGAGAGGCGAGTACAGCCGAACACAGCTGAACACGGCTGAATGCGGCGAAACCGGCTGAGTGCGTGTCCTCTCGAGTGCTGGTAGGGATACGCGGGTCTGTATTCCGCATCAATGGCCGCGCGCCGCCGCGACCGCCCTCACGTTTGTATCGCTCAGCACCCTCGGCACACCGCCCGGCGCCGCCGAGCCGAGCGGGCTGTACGCCTAGGCACGGCCAAGTCCCCTGCGCCTTCCCACGCATACAAGGTGGCGGGGCGAGGGCCAGGCAGCCCTCGCGACTCCACGCCGAAACGACGGGAGCGCCACGGCATTGAACGTGCAAGGCCCGGTGCGCGTGGGTGAGCGGTGTGGGGGAGACATGGGGAGACATGGGGAGACATGGGGAGACATGGGGAGACATGGGGAGACATGGGGGGAGACATGGGGAGAGAGTCGGCATCTAGGGGCGGTGCGCCATCAGGGTGATGTAGTGCCTTCGGCATGCGGCGAGGGTGGCGTCGTCGCGGCCCCACGTCTGGTTCCTGTACCTACGTGTTGAAGACACCAAAAAAAATACACCAACCTCAGGGCGGGAGATATGGGGAGATATGGGCAGTATACGAGTTGAAGACACCAGCCTCAGGGCGGGAGATATGGGGAGATATGGGCAGTCTACGAGTTGAAGACACCAGCCTCAGGGCGGGAGATATGGGGAGATATGGGCAGTCTACGAGTTGAAGACAACTCCTCGGGGCGGGAGATATGGGGAGATATGGGCAGTCTACGAGTTGAAGACAACTCCTCGGGGCGGGAGCACGAGCGACACAACGACAGCGAATCGAGCCGGAGACGGTCGAATACGGCGGAAGACGTGTCCTCTCGAGCCCGCCGGTTGGAGCACATGAATACGCCTTTTCCGCCTCTAGGCTCCTGTGCCGGATGCCAGAGTGGCCGGCGACGCTGAAGCCGCACTGCGCGCCACGCGGAGTCGCGGGTGATAGCAGGGTGAGAGGGGAGGATGGCAGGGTGAGAGGGGAGGATGGCAGGGTGGGAGGGGAGGATGGCAGATGGCAGGGTGGGAGGGGAGGATGGCAGTGTCGGAGGCGGGTGGTCCAGCTGCGCACACCTGGTTGACGGCGGGCCGGACCTAAGGAAAGGTCTCCGGTGAACGTCTCCACACACGAGGTGGTCGGGAAAGGGGCCGGGCAGGCCTGGCGACTCCACGTCTAGACGACAGGAGCCCGACGGCATTCAAAGTGCAAGGCCCGGTGCGCGTGGGTGAGCGGTGTGTGTGTGTGTGTGTGTGTGTGTGTGTGTGTGTGTGTGTGTGTGTGTGTGTGTGTGTGTGTGTGTGTGTGTGTGTGTGTGTGTGTGTGTGTGTGTGTGTGTGTGTGTGTGTGTGTGTGTGTGTGAGCTTCTGAGCTTGTGTTGGACCTTGACATGCGGCAGAAGGCTCTCGATGGCCGAAGCGTTAAAGTTCGAAACGCCGATCGCCCGCGCGCGGCCGTCGAGGGCGAGCCGCTCCAGCACACGCCACGTCGCAACCGTGTCGGCGGTGCTGTCGCACGGCCAGTGCATCAGGAGGAGGTCGACGAACGGCATGCCCAGCACGCTGAGGTCGTGCGCCACGTCGGCTGCCGTCTCCTCGGGGCTCCTTCTCGCGTGGCAGTGGTTCGAGTAGACGTCGTCCTTGACGAACGACGAGGCGCAGCATGGCACCTTGGTCGTCACAAACACCGCCGAGCGCAGGAGCCCAGAGGTGGCGACGGCGCGGCCAAGCTCCGCCTGGTATTTGTCGCCATAGTCGAAGGCCGTATCGAGCCCTCTGCCGCCAAGCGCGAGGAAGAGGGAGTGCTGCATCGTGATGCCGAAGCTGAGCATGGGCATGAGGACGGACGGCGCGATCTCGACAGAGGGCACTGGCTTTGCCGTCATGCTGGCGAGCATCATGCTGGCGAGTAGAGGGGGGGGGGGGGGGGCTCTGCTCCAAGAGACCTCGAGATTGCGTGCGTGTGCCTCTACTCGCCAGAGCATCATGGGGTTGTCCATCGCAGCCTTCGATGTTATGAAACAAACGCAAGGCGGACATGGCATATCGCTCTCGGGCCCACAGACATCCCAATTTTTTTCACGTCCTGGCAGGGTCCTGGTCGTGTCCGCCACATGCGACCAACGCACATGCGACCGATGCGCCCCCAACGATGCCGCACCTGCGGCAGCGAGTTTTGCTCGAGAAATAAACTCTTTGCCCATCTCCGCGAAGAGGGGCACGATGACGGCCAGCAGACTTCGACCACACAGAGCCGTCGGAAGGGCGAGCAGCAAGACACACCCGCAACCCGATGCCCGCAAAGCTGCTGCCGCCGCGTGTCTACGAGCGGTCTCCCTGGCGGCTGCCGGTCTTCGATGACATCGCTCGCACGGCACGCATAGAGCGCGTCGACATCTTTGGCGACGGGACCGCGTTCATTCTCCGCAACGTCCTCAGCCCCGCAGAGTGCGAGCGCTACATTGCCGCCGCAACAGAGATAGGCATGGCCTCGGTGCAGGCGGACGGCTACGAGCGGCGAGTGCGCGTGTGCAGCCGTGTCGCGGCCTCCTCCGAGCCTCTCGCTGCCCTCCTCTACGCTCGGATCGCGCCCTTTCTCGCGCGCGACGTCGACCTCTTGTCGGCCGACCACAGCACGCGCCCAAAAGGTATCCCGGCGGACCGGACACGCGCCGTGTGGAGGCCACACGGCCTGAATGAGATGTTCCGCATCTGCAGCTACAGTCCCGGGGGCCATTTCGCTCCACACCTCGACGGCGGCCATGTCCGCTCGCCCTCGGACGCGTCGCTGCAGACGTTCATGCTCTACCTGAACGACAGCTTTACCGGAGGCAGCACTCGCTTCTTTGACGACTCGCAGGCCGCCTACCGCTCGCCCGATGCGCGCAAGGTGATTTTCACGTACGTTCCACGCCGCGGCGACGCGCTTATCTTCAACAGCGAACTCCTGCACGACGGCGAGGCTCTGCTCACCGGACACAAGTTCATCATGCGCTCCGAGGTCATGTACACGTGGCAACGCACGGCGGCAGAGGCCGCCCTTGGCCACCTCTTTGACGCGCTGGGTGGAAGCGGCGCCGCTTCCGGTGTGGAGCAGACGGTGGCTGCAGTGAACGAGGGCCGCGTGGCGACGCTGCTGGTGAGCGACGGGGTGGCCCGGCGGGGAGCCGTGGCGTGGCTGTGCGAGCAGTGTTACCGCGGTCGTGCGGAGCTCGTGGCAGTTCCGGTCACGGCGCTCGCCGGGGCGGGAAAGCAGTTCCTATTTGGCCTCGAAGGGGTGGGTGCTCTTCTGAGTCCTGACGCATCCTCTTGCGTGGCGTCGTCGCGTGATGGCGGCGGCATTGCGGGTACAGGAGCAGCCACAGTACACTAGTCTCTAGGGCCGTTCCGAGGGCAAGGGGGCGTCTCTTTACAGTCACGGCCGGTGACTACGGCGGCCCACTCGCGTTTGGGTGATGCTCCGATAAACCCGCCGGATCTTCGACAAAAGCAGGGACATTTCTTTTTTTGGAAGGGTAGGTGTGAATACAGCTTTCTGGTAGGGTTACATCGACGAACTATGCGGCAATCGACTGGGGGGCAGCCCCCCAGCACATCCCGCACAGAGACCTGGATGTAACCCGATTGTGAGCGTGAGTGAAACCGCCGATGCGATTGCTCATTGCTCAGTCAGTGTGACCGACAGTCAGTCGCAGCAGACTTTGACGATTGGCGGCCTCGCGCCCTCAGTCGCCCTCCTCTACTAACGGCCCTGCCCCAGCCCAGATGCCTCATCCAGGGTGGTGCAACCACTCGCGCAGGGAGGGAGAGACAGTCGGCGATCTGCGCCGCGCAGATGAGCTCCGCCTCGTCTGCGTCGAGGACGTCCACCGCAGGGCTATCATAGCGCCATATGACGCACTGCCTGTTGTTCATTACTTCGCAGGTGCCAACGTCGAGGACAATCTCACTGGTGGCGGCTGCACTCCCGGCCGGCGGTAGGAGAGATGAAGGCTAATGTACTTGGCAGTGTACGGGGCCTTCCGGCGTGAACAGTGCCCCGGGACGAAAGAGGAGGCGACGTCTCTCTCGTCCACGAGCGCCTCGATGTGCGCATCGACGGTGTAACCAGCTTTGAGAGACGGGAACGAACGGCGGTGAATCGCCGACAGGTGCGCCTTCGTTCCTACCACCACTCCCACCACCGCCAGCTCCGCCGTGGACCTTGCCGGGCCCTCTGATGATGTAGTACCGTGGAGCAGCTAGTCCGAGCCGTTGTTGTACTCTGCTGTGGCGCCAGCTCGGTGTACAATACGGACGAAGACGGCCACAGCAACGGTGTAACCAGCGCGAGCAGGCAGCGCGAACCGCTGTGCCTCGGCGCGCGGCCGGCCGCCGAAATCCTCTAATAAGAGTTCTTTGGCATAGGGGAACCCCAACCCTAAATTTTCTTCGCCTGCGGCGGGCCATCACTTGGATTCGCTGCTTTCGGATTCATTAGCTCTTTCGCACGCCTTTATCCGTCACTCCCCCGAAGATTGGAGGTGTTGATTTATGCACAAATCTATGTGTTGCGAGCGCTAGATAGATGGCGAAATTTTCTTCGCCTCCGGCGGGGCCGCTCGCCGCGGGGCTGAGGGACTTTTGTCGATGTCGGCTAGAAGTGCTGCACCTTTTTGAGAATTTCACCCGTTTCTCGTTCGTGTTTAAGAGTCGCTTGAGATCGACCGCGATTCACAGTCAGAGTCGCTACTTTCGAGTAAAGGAGGCGAGTGTGTCGAGGACTTTTGGTGAGTGTGCTGACGGCCAGATGACGCATGACGGCGCATGGCATGCGAGGCAACTCGGAGATCGCATTCAGATTCACCCCGGACACGTCGCAAGGGCTTTCTTCTTTCTGGCGGCATTGTTCTTTGTTGTGGCGGCGGCGCTCCGCGTCGGCGAATGGCCGGGGCGTGCTTTTCCCTATGTCATTTTCTCTCTCTGCGCCTGGGGCTCGCTTTGGCATGGCGCTTCAGTGGGCACTCGCATGCGCAGAAGACAAGACAGGTGTGTGTGTGACGGTCTCGCTCTGCCTCTCAGTCCGGTAGTCGATGTGCGCCCCCGCGGGTGAATTCTTTTTTGCGCGGCATCCGCAAAGCGTCTGCAAAGTGATGATCCGTTTTGAAAAGAAAGAAAGAAAGAAAACAGACAACCCAAGGGAGGGATGGGAGGACGGCACGCCGCCACCACACAGGGATTTTAAGGAGAGGTGTGTGGTGCGCTAGCCGTCGCCCACCCTAGGGAGTCTGCCTCTTCCTATCTCTCTTCGCAGTCTCTCGCCGATTCTCGCTGCAACCTTCATGCCACCTCGCGGTCGTCCCACTCTCGTCGTTCTCTCCCTTGTCACTTCCTCCTCTGTCGCGTCGTTCTCTTCTGCCTCGTCCTGCGACGCCGCCGCCTGCCGGTCCCTTGTTCTCGCGGCTTCTTTCGCCTTTCGGCGCAACTCCGTCCTCCTCGCGGCGTATCCTGGCCCCTCGAGTCTATCGAGCTCCCCTCGCGCAAGGACCACATTTCTGACTCCCACTCCGATCATTTGCCTACAGGTCATGTTGTTGCTCAGGTCCACTCTCGATCCGTTTTGATTCCAGACTGACACCTATTGCGAGATTTGCTTCGAAGTTGGCGAGCTCGGCCGAGCTCCTTCGACGTGCGTCCCCCTGCTGGCCAATCGGGCAAAACCCGGAAAGCGCTCGTGTTTGCGTGGTCAGCCTCACTCTCTGGGTGCGCGCTGCGCGCGGCGCTTGCGCAGCCAGCCCTCGGACCAGAGCTGCCGCGCCCCGCGCCACCGCCGCCCCTTCTCGCCATCCACGCACCGCGACACTGCCGGCATCCGCGGCGCAGCCGCGTCGGCGCCGCCCCCCGCTCTCGCCGACTCACGCCGCTCTGGGCCGTACCCTCGCACCAGGCGGCTATCTCCGCCGATGGCCGAACTCGACGACCTCTTCCTCGACGAAGAGCCCGCGCCCTCGCTCGCCGTCCCCCGCAAGGGCCGCCTGCAGAAGGGCCGCTCCGCGTCGCCCGAGAACAAGCGC
>NW_005200608.1:30490-36860 GCF_000372725.1 Emiliania huxleyi CCMP1516
TGCAGATCACATCAGGACACGGTCTCGACGCGCTCGGTACGACGCCTGCGACCCGTCTTGGGTCAAGTGGCACGACGCTCATCTCGCCTACCAGCGCTGCGGTACAGGTTGCCACGACGAGGTCGAGCACGCTTCTATACGCTCGCCCAGCCTCCCTTTCCATCCCATTAGGCAGCATGGGAACGGTGGCGAGCAGAGGCAAAGCCTACGAGGGGTGGTGGAACCACATGTCGCGGCTACTGCCGGCTCGACCCCACGATAGCCTCCGAAGGCTGACTTTGAGGCACCATCATCGGACGATGTCGACGAGTTGGGTCGCTCTCGCGGTAGCCAGGTAGCCCCCCATACTAGTAGCACCGGCCATGGCCGCAGGAAGCTCGGGGGAGGGCGCTGGGAGCAACACGGAGCTCCGTTGGACGCGTTTTCAAGATTAGCGTGTCAGAGTGAATTGGAACTAGCCAAATTTCTCCACACACACAAGTGGTGGCGTTGTGCTGAAGAGTGGAGTCCCTCGCCTGAGCGTGCTGCGCGTGCGTGATGTTCTTTTTACACGACAGCCGTCAGGATCACGTCGATGACATTGCTGCTAAGCGTGTGCATTCTTTTTCTTGTCAAAACACATTTCCACAGGTCAAAACACATTCCATCGACCTCGTCCAACACGCAACAGCAACACATACCCTTGACCCTGTACGCGCCGTACGCGGCTTTAGCAGAGCCCAGAGCGAGAGAGCACAGGACCAGATTGATATACTGTGTCAAGGTACAAAAAAGAGTACAGCATGCATGCCCACAGACTACGTATGGACCAACCCTCGGTGGCCCCCCGAGCACAGCCCGTCTCGCTCATTGTCCCTCGCCAATCGGTGATCAACGAGGCGGTAGAGCAAATTTCACATGCGCTGCAAACTGATATGCAGCTATACTCGGGCGCCTTGCAAGGCGCACAATTTGGCTCGAGCTCGCCCTCCTGCGCACCGGCAAAATCGACTAAGGCGGTGCAGAAGGAGCCGGCGGTAACAGATGTTCGTCCAAGCGTGCAGGCATTGCAACTTTGGGAGTGTCGTCGATCTCACTGATCCCTTGGAGCAACACATACGAAACAACAGCTGCGGCAGCGCCTTCAAAAGCCAGAAAGGATAGCGCGTTGCAAGTTTGTGCGTCGCAAATCCCACCAGCAGCTGCGAGCATGTCAATGGAGCCAGTGATCAGGTTCGTGGCCACCACCGAGGCAGCAAGCGCGCAGACTGTGGTGGCGAGCGAGAGCCACCGATCCTTCACGCCAGGGCCGCTGCCGGCAAAGAGCCAGAGCACAGGAATCCAGGGACAGCAGCACCACACACAAGGCACGAAGATCAAGACGCGCAACAGGCAACTGCCCCAGTCATGCTTCTGCGCTCGCTCCTCCGCCCAGGCGGGGCCGCCCCCCTCCAGGTCTGCGCGGGCCAGCCAGCCTGACAGCACTGCGCCAAGCAGCAGAAGCAGCACCAGCGAGCACACATCTCCGAGCAGGCCCGACAAGGGCATCACTTTTGATAGCCAGCCCGACAGCGAGAAGGCGCACACGACGCGCGAGGCGAAGCACATCATTGCGGCATGCCGTGATCTCAGGGTGGCATCTGCGCGAGGCTCAGGAGCGGCCAGGTGGGCCGCTAGAAGCACCACAATGCCCAGGTAGATCGTGCTCGCCATGATCTGGTAGCCTTCGGGAGCCGCGCGACTGAAGAGGTTGTTCCAAGCCACGCCCAGGCCGAATCCCACAGTCTTGCGGACGACGTCGCCGACCTTGCCAGCGCAACCCGTGGTGGGCAGCAAGTGCACCACAAATGCCACCGCCCAAGATATTCCAAGGTTCCAGATGCTAAGAGCGAATCCGCTGGAAAAGCGGCCAAGGAATGCGAGCATCGTGGCGGTGAAGATCGGTGACGGAAAGAACTCGACAGCAGCCACTATGGCGCCAGTCATGGGTCCAGGGGCCGCCTTCAGCTGGGTCAGGAGCACGGCGGCGGATGCGCACACGGCGAGATAAGGCGCGAGAAGCAAGAGCATGCCCTCTCGCTCGGCGTGCGCGCCGAGGCCGGCCTGCCCTTGCAGCGGGCTCTCGCCGGCGAGCAAATGCCACGTGCCATAGTAGACGAGCACCCAGGACCAGGCCGTCGTGAACGCCCCGGTCTGGAAGAGCAGCTTGCGCAGATGCTCTTCCAGCCCAGCCAGCTCCATGGATCTGGGTTCCGGCTCCTAGCCAGATAGGGGGTCTGTGGCTACGGTTAGACCCCATGCAATAGGTAGGTAGGTCCGGTTTTGACCGCCCCAGAGGGCCCCGCAATAGGTAGGTAGGTGGTGGTGGTGGGCAGGGGGGGGGGGGGGGGGTAAAAAAACCGCTTCGTTCGCTGCGCGGGAGACTCTGTCGAGGGAAGAGAGTGCCGTTTTGGAGCCGTCCAACGCCTCGAGAGCCCAGTAGGCCATGCTCTGGCGGGCTCGCGAGCGGCGCGCACCGCGGTACAAGCCGGCGCGCGGCGGGCGCTGGGAGCCTATTCACAGAGGGCTAACGGGCATTTTTTCGCTTCGCTGCGCGGCCTGGGAATAGGTAGGTAGGTGGGGCACGGAGCCTGGCGGTTGGCGCCCGCAATAGGTAGGTAGGTAGGGCGTTTTGGTGCGAGTCATAGGCAACAGACCCCCTATCTGGCTAGGAGCCGGAACCCTGGAGAGCCGGCGCGAGCGACAGCAAATTGAAAAAAACGTCTTGGTAAACGCACATCCCTCCCTTGGGTGTCTGTTTTCTTTCTTTCTTTACGCACAGCCCCGAGCCCGAAATCGCACAAACTATGTCTTCACCAGCCAAAGCCACGGAACTCGGTGCCTTCGGACTTGTAGATGCCCCAGCCCTCGCAGCCGATTACCTAGTAACGCGAGGTGAACGTGTCGATACAGCGTGGGGTGGGCATCTCCCCCGCACGCATCTCGATGTGGTCAGAGATAGGGCCCCCATAAAACGGCGGACCTGCGGCCCCCGCACGATGGGGTCGAAAGTCTTCCCGATGGCGGCGTAGGTGCAGATGACCAACGCAAAGAGCCCCCACAGCAGCACGCAGGCGGCGATGGCCCCCTCAGTGCGCGTGAGGGACTGGCGTATGCACCGCCCAGGCGTGGGCGCCTCGACATCGCTCAAGAGGGAGCGCGTCAGCGCCGCCTGGGAGCGCGCAGCTGGAGGCGGCGGGCCCAACGCGCAGAGGGTGAAGATGCTGGGGAAGATGAGGTTGCACGCAGGCACCGTCAGCGCGGTCGCCCAGGAGAGCATGACGAAGAGTCCAGAGGGCGAGCCTGCAGAGGGTGGGGGGGGACGCTCGAGCCCGAACGCAGAAACGGGCGGGCGGCGAGGGTGAGCAAGAAGGAGGAGCTCAGCGCGGTGCTGACGGCCGGCGACGCGCTGCGGCAGAGCGCTCGGAGGAGGAGCGGAGCAGGGCGGGCTGCTGCGGCAGGAGCTGGAGGCGCACACCTCGAGATTGCGGGAGATTGCGGGAGATTGCGGGAGATTGCGGGAGATAGCGGGAGATAGCGGGAGGTTGCGCACCGACGAAGACGGCGACGAGCACCCCAAAGACCCACGCCGGCGCCGAAATGAGGGCGTAGCGGCCGACCGAGCGCAGGTCCCACCGCCCGCTGAAGCGCGGCACGAAGCGGCGCTGGCACCAGCGCGCGAGAGGCACCGAGTCGAGGCAGTAGCCGACAAAGTTTGAGAGGCAGAGCAGCGAGGAGAGCAGGCGGCCGGCGAAGGAGGACCTGGGCCACCCCTGCGGGGGGGGGGGGGGGGGTTCAGGAGCGAGGCCGACGCAGCAGACGTGCCGGACGGCGAGGAGGCGGCCTCGCTCAGCGTGATCGGGTCGTCGACGCCCCCCTCCCACAGGCACCAGACGGAGAGCCCGACGGCGAGGAAGGTGGCGACGTTGAGGCCGGCGGAGAGGGCGATCGAGCGGCTCAGGTGCTCGGGCGACTCCATCTCGAACGCGAGCTCGGCGATCAGCAGCGAGGGCACGTAGGCCCAGATTGCTGTCGTCAGGGAGAGGGCCATCTCGACCGAGGCGGTCCTGCTGCGGTCGGGTGAGGTGAGGTGAGGGGAACTTCTCGACAACACACGAGTGGTGGGGGAAGGCCCAGGCAGCCCTCGTATCTCCACACCCGGACACGCGGCAGGAGCCGGCACGGCATTCAAAGTGCAAGGCCCAGTGCACGTGGGTGAGCAGACCTGCTGCTCGGGTCGGGAGGGCCAAACTTGTCCCAGACGGCTTCGGAGCCGCGGTTGCGGTGCTCGTGGTCGCCCACCCCCTTGCCGTGCGTGTCGCCGTGGCCGGGCGAGTAGGCGGCGGCAATGTAGATTTGGAGCCCCGCGACGCCAACCCCGGCGACCAGTGCAATGCCCGCGAGGAGGGAGGCGTACTTGAGCTCTCGGCACTGCGTGCCGGCGAAGCAGACGAGGGAGACCAAAAAGATGAAGTAGTTGGTGCACGTCTCCCCCTCGGGTTGCACCGCATCCTGGCGCGCGGACGCCGATGCTTCAGGGCTGGGCGAGGGCAAGACGGGGCGAGGATGGGGTGGTGGGCTCCCCCGGCAGTGGGTGTGTACGTGGGAGACGAGCGGCGTTGTGCGAGGGCGTGGGCTCGGCGTGCGCCTACCTGCATCGCGGATGCTGTGGTAAGGAGCGCGACAGGCTGGTAGAGGACAAAGTTTGTCAGCTGCAGGCAGAGCGCGGCGTTGGCGCCGGAGATGCGGCCGGTGGCGAGTGCGCCGAGGTCGGAGAACATACGCGGCCTCCGGTGCCCCTGTGGAGCTCCCAGGATGAGCTTGAGCAGCAGCAGGGCCCCGCAGGCGGAGGCGGCCGTCGCGAGGATGCACATGCCACTGCCGAGGAGGACGCCGGAGTGGTAAAAGGTGTAGGCGACGCCGGTGATGCTCGAGGGCACCGCGAACGCGTAGAGGATCAGGCCACTCGCGATCCAGTGCATGGTTGAGGCTCAACGGCGCGCAGTCCGACTCGGTCCGCCGCAGCTCCGACTCAGTCCGCCGCAGCGACTCGGCCGCGTCTTCTTGCCGCGCCGCGCTCGCCTGGGCGGAGATAGGTGGAGATAGCTATCCTGTCACGCTCCACGATTTTTTATCCTTCCCGGGGTTCTTGTTCTCGTTTCTCTGGCTCCAGTGGTCTCTCCGGCGAGAAGGGAAATAAAGAAAAGCGCGCACCGCGTTCGTTCGTGTTCCCCTCCAGGGTTGAGTGGAGGAGGCGTGCGATGTGGCTGCAAGATTCCGAGGCGGCTGCAAAATTCCGACAGCGCGGCTTCCTGCTGGTCGCCGACCTGGCATCGGTCTTCTTGTTCAGTGGGATCATCTTTGGCTGGGCGCCATTGAGCGCGATGCTGGTAGACGAGGGCTTCTACAGCCATCAGTGCGTGGGCGAGCCCGCGCCATGCGATGCACAGGCAAACTCTCTGAACCTGGCGTTCACGATTGGGAGCACCGCGGTTTCGTTCCTCTCCATCCCCGCCGGCATGCTCGTCGACAAGTTTGGGCCGGCGGTGGGCACGGTGGTGGCGGCCGTGCTCGAAATCTCCGGGCTGATTGGGATCGCAGTGTGCGAGGACGTGAACCGCGAGACCGGCTTTGACCTCTTCCTCGTCTCGTTCACTATGATCTCGGTTGGCGGCGCGTTCACCATGTTCAATGCCTACTCCGCACCCTTCCTCTTCAAGTCGAGCATGAACGTTGTGATAGAACTCACCGCGTGCCTCTTCGACGGCAGCTGCATCATCTTCACCTTCTTCAAGATGGCGTACGACGCCGGCGTGCCGTTCAGCACGCTTTGGTGGTTCTTCGTCGGCCTCGCCGGTGGCGTATACGCCCTCCTCATCCTCGCCTGGATCGTCAACGCCAAGGAGCTCAAGGAGTCGCGGGCTGTGGACAGCACGCCGTCAGCCGAGGAGGCCAAGAGCCCGCACGCCGACTCGCTCCCTTCAAAGCCGCTCCTCGAGCAGGTGCGCACCCTCGAGTTTGTGGCGGTCTGCCTTTACGCGGCGATCCAGGTGCCGCGCTCCAACCTCTACCTCGGCTCGGTGGACCTGACCAACCGCGAGTACGCGTTGCTCTATGACTGGCCTGACGTCGACCGCGTCATCTCGATCATCGGGCTCATCATCCCCCTCGGCTTCGCCGCGGTGCCCTTCATCGAGGCCTCGATCCACTACCTCGACCTCATCGGCACCTTCCTCGTCTGTTCGGCTCTGGGACTGCTCTACAACTTCCTGCAGCTCGTGCCGGCGCAGTCGGCGCAGCTTCTCGGCGCGGTCGTCTTCGCCGCCTTCCGCGCCTTTCTGTTCTCGATCCT
>NW_005200608.1:37011-44377 GCF_000372725.1 Emiliania huxleyi CCMP1516
AAGGGAGGGGGGGGGAGAAGAGGAGAGGAGGGAGGAGAAGAGAGAGAGGAAAGGGAAGAGAGAGAGAGGGGGAAAGGGAAGGGGGAGAGAAGAGGAGGGGGAGAAGGAGGAAAGGAAAACAAACAAAAGCCTCAGAGGGGGGGGGCTTGGCTCGGCGCTTCCAACCAGGGCCCCGTGGCGCGGCCAGCGTCAAAGGGCTGCAGGCTCCCGCTCCCAGCGGTGTGCAGCAGCGAGGCAGCAGCGCCGTGTCGCGCGGCGCTAACGGGCCTTGTGTAGGCATAAACTTCGCGTACGTCACTTGTGTCTCATGCACCTGTTCCAAACCGGTTTCCACCTGTACGATCTCGATCATCGAGTTGCGATTCGTTGTGTGTATCATTATTTTGCGTGAGATTTACACCGAACGAATCTCGAATGCACACACCTTCCTCTACCCAAGTCCCAAGCGTGCCCACACAGGGAGATTCGCGCCTTTCGCGCGAACGAGGGGCTCTAACCTCTATCTCACACTTGGCTCACTTGGAGATAACGTTGGAATCGCGTCGGAGATTGCACGGTGTTTTTGGTACATATGTGTGCAGCTCTACCCACCCCCCGCTGTGTGCAAACCGAACGAAAGGCGTTTTTTTTCGGGCCGCAGCTCCATCTCCTACTCTACCCTGCGGGGTGAGGGGGAGACGCCCAGCACCAGCACCCCGTGGAACAAGGGTGGTGCTGGTGCGGGTGGATGCGTGGTCACGCTGCCTTGCGCGCCCCCTCCCAGTCCCGGATCTGACGGCGCAGCATGTGGTTGGGGGTGAGGTATGGGTGCTCGAGCGCGCCGCCCGTCAGCGGGCTCGTCGACTTGGTCGCGAGCCAGCGCTCGATCGCCGACCGCTCGTAAGCATGCCCGTCCGCCGCCATCACCGGGTCGCTCATCAGTCTCAAGGCTCATATAGCTCCAAAGGATGATTTTCCTCTCGAAAATGCTGCGAAATGAGGCGCAAAATCAAGGGCCCGGAGGGCCTGACCACGAGTCTCTGGGGGGGTCCTCGGCCACGACCCCCCCCCCCAGCATGTGGTGAAGGTGCTGGGGGGGGGCGGGACCCCCCCCCTAGCATGTGGTGAAGGTGCTGGGGGGGGGTCGGACCCCCCCCAGCATGTGGTGTGGAGAGAAGTGCGCCCCCCTCCCTGGAAGTGATGTCCGCCTGCTCCTTCCTTGTAGTACAGCGGACCGCCAGGCTCACCGGCAGCATCCGCAGGGAGGCAGCATGTGAGGCACCAGTTTTCTGGAGAGCTCGACAGCTGCGGCCGCGATGGCAGAGTCGGCCGCGGTTCGAGCGAGCAGCTTTTGGCTGCGGGATCGAATCGCGGAAGGCTCATGCCCTCGCGGAGCGACGCGGGTCGCGCGGCGCGCGCGTGTGCGAAATGCGACAAAAGACGAAAGACGACAGGCGCCTGAGCGCTGTACGCCTGAACTTTTGTCGCCGCAATCGCCACCGCCGCCATCTTGACGAGCAGCGCGAGCGCGCTCGTCGGCGGCCAGCCGTCGCGGGCCGGGCCGAGCCCGGCCTCGACCGGCCGCGCCGCCGCAGCAGGCCGGGAGGCCCGAATGGCGGCCGACCAGCTGACGTTCTCTTCTTGTGGCGCAGCGCGGCGCGTGCGGCGTGCCGCCGTGCCAGCGTGCCACTGT
Source organism: Emiliania huxleyi CCMP1516 (assembly GCF_000372725.1). Taxonomy (NCBI): domain Eukaryota; phylum Haptophyta; order Isochrysidales; family Noelaerhabdaceae; genus Emiliania; species Emiliania huxleyi. The sequence goes on from NW_005200608.1 coordinate 38,684, forward strand.
TAGGAGCGGATCCGTAGTTAGTCGTGCTCACGCCGCCATCGTGTCCTGACTGACCTGATAAAAATATCTTTTCAGTCTGCCTGTGGTAGCGAGATAGAAAGAAAGAAAAGATGCCTCTGAATGTTTCTTGCTTGCCTGTACCCCCCGCCCTCTTGTTGAAGTCGTCGCCTGGCAATGGCCTCCTATGTGGCGACCGGCGTGCCGCACGCATACAACTGGCTCTTTAATATTTTTCTCTTTCTCGCTGCTTTGTTCTCGGACCTGCTGCTCATCAAAAGCTGCCTGGCTGCGGGCTTCATGTGGATGGTGATCTTGGCGGCGACAGGCAATCCACAGCACGGAGATGGATGGGCTTCGACGTCGGAGCCACGGGTGCTGCTCCTTGACATGCTGTGCTGGGGGACTCTGAACTTCATCATGAACTCAATCGTCGTGGCGCTCTTGCTGCGCGACGAGCGCACGGTCCACTTCAAGACCGAGGAGGAGGAGCGGACGTGGCGCTTCTTCTACCGGCGCTCCGGCATGAAGCGGCTGGAGTTCGAGCAGGTGGTGCGACGCGGCGAGTTCGTCACCATCAAGGCCGGGGAGAGCATCGTCGGCCACCACGAGTACCTTCAAAGCTTCTTCTTGCTCGTTGAAGGCGTGGCCGAGCTCGAGGTATCGCATGACAGCAAGCAGGAGCCGAAGAGGCGGCGAGTCTTCAGCGGCACGCTCTTCGACCTCAGTGTTGCCAACGTGTTTGGCATACGGGTCGGACTCTTGTCGACGACGCACTTCGCGGCCACAGCCGTCACCGACTGCCGTCTCCTGAAGTGGAGCTTCGAGATGATGGACGAGATGGCCACCAAGCTGGCGCCCTGCATTCCTGCCTTCTGGCGCAACATGCTGCTGTACCAGGTCAGCCAGTCGCTCTTCCTCGCGGACAGCGACGGCGATGTGCCCTCGGAATCTGCGACTGGCGCGGCGGAGCGCGATGGGTGGGCCTTGGGCACTTGCCGGTCGCTTGACTTCGACGCGCCGCTCACCGATGCCGAACAGGGCAAGAAGTCCTTCTTCCAGTGGCTCTGGCAGTCGATGCACCCGTTTCCGTATCCTGGCCTCCGGCACAACGGACTCGGGACGTCAGGCATCGCGGCGCGTACGCGGTTGCAGCTGCTGAAAGACGCCAACAACCAGCGGGAGACGCTGCGTCTGACGCGTGTTTCAACTACGATGTAACATTATTGATACTTGGGGCGCCCCCTCTGGCGCCCTAACGCTTCGCGGCAAACCTGCGCGACTCTCGGTGGGGCGTCAGCGGTCTCGGTGCTGGGGCTTCATGGATCATGCGGCCGCGTCCGAGGCTGCGCCCGACGGCGGACGGGGCGGGTGATGGTGGACCCAGCCGAGGCGCCCGGCCAATGGGAGCCGGCGGCAGTCGGGACCCTCCCGGCGCCTGGCTGGGTCGACGTGCTTGCTCTTCTCCCTCCCTCTCTCCTCCTCCTCCTGTGTCGCTCTTGTCTAGTGTCGTGCGTGATTCGTTCGCTGTATACTTGTGGCGTTCGGCGCGGACAACTTCCGCTAGGCTTTCTCGAGTTACGTGTACACGATTCGTTGTGTGCTGTATCATTGTAATCAGGTCGAAATTATTTTCCCCCTGAATCGTGTCGTGCCACCAATAGATGAAATTCTTTTTCGCGATTTTCGCTGTTTTTCGCGGCTTCTGCCCCGTGAGCTCACTGCATCCGACGATCCGACGACATATGAGGTGTCTTCACTACGCCAGCATCATCGCGTGGTTCGGCACGGCCATCCTCTTCGGCGTCTTCTTCAACAAGCCGCCGCCGGAGCTCCCACCTCCTCCAGACACGTGCTCACGGAGGGGCTTCCTCTGGCGCAAGTGCTCCGACGGCTGTGTGCGCCAGGGCAGCGTCTGTGTGCCGGACCGGCGGCTGTACGCTGGCCTCCGGATGCCAATGGGCGTGACCGAGGTGTCGCGCCGGCCCTCGCCCGCCCGCGCGCACGACCTGATGAAGAAGCGGTCGGTGCCAAACTGCCTCGCCGCGGCCGACATCTTTGAGGCCGCGGCGAGGGCGGCGCACGCCGACGCGGTGGCGGCGGCGGAGCTGAAGCTGATGGCGGGCAACGCGCTCAACTGCGCCATGCGCATCCGCGGCAGCGGCAACATCCTTCTCCTCGACGGCACCCTCGACACACCCGCCAACAAGAAGTTTTGGGGCGCGCGGCTGCCCTCCCCTACCCCTTCGGTACCCGAACCCACCCTCCCCATACCCCACGATACCGAACCCACCCTCCCCTACCCCTCGGTACCCGAACCCACCCTCCCCACACCCCACGCAACCCGAACCCACCCTCCCCACACCCCACGCAACCCGAACCCATGTAGCTCGTGAGCGAGCACGGGCCGTGGGACGGCCACGTCGGCCACTGCTACCTCGGAGGCTTCTTCGCCGTCGCGCCGTGGCCACTCGGCGACAGGAGGCGCGCGCTGCAGGAGATGGAGTCGGCCTTCGAGGCGGCGCCGCGCACGCGCCGGAACGGTGACTGCACACGCCTAGAAGCGGAAGATCTCCCCCATATCTCGACGCCCAGATGCGGCAGATCTCCGCATATCTCGACGCCCAGATGCGGCAGATCTCCTCATCTCCATGCTACCACACCTGCCTGCTCCCATCTCCCCCTATCTCCCCCTATCTCCCCCCTGTCTCCCCCTATCTCCCCCTATCTCCCCAGGCTACTACACCTGCCTGCTCCGCTACCAGCACGAGGACTTCGCGGGCGCGGCGGCGGCGTGCGACGCGGCGCTGCGCAGCGGCGCGTGCGACGGGTCAGCCGCCTCCAGATATGGGGAGAGATGGGGGAGATATGGGGCTGTATGGCGCGTGCGACGGGTCAGCCGCCTCCAGATATGGGGAGATATGGGGGAGATATGGGGCTGTATGGCGCGTGCGACGGGTCAGCCGCCTCCAGATATGGGGAGATATGGGGGAGATATGGGGAGATATGGGGAGGGGGGGGCTGACGCGTGCCGAGCACACAGCGACACCACGCACACGGCTGCAGCCGGCCGTATCCGAGCCGTGTCCACAGCGATCGAACACCGGCACGAGGTCGGTGTACCTTAAGGTATACTCGTAGCCTTGCTCACCCCCGTCGCCCCCGCGGCCGACACACCAGGCCGACCACCCCGGACTACTGCGACCGGCTCACGGAGGAGACGAGGAGGCTGCTGGCGCTGGCCTCGCGCGCCGCCGCGCAGTGACGCGTCGCGTCGCGGCGGCGGGCTGGTGTGGGGGAGGGCATGGGCTGTGGGTCGCGGCGAGGTGTGTCCACTGATGTTAGGACATGCCCCGCCTCAGAGCTTAAACCCGAGCCCTCAAGTTGAGACGGCTCATAGGCTGTCCGTGCGTCTGTATGATGTATGCTGTATATGAACTCCAACACACACTCAGTCACAGAGTGGCACGAAGCGGGGTGATACCCGACGAGAAAAGAACCCGACGAGCGCGCGGATGTTCTTCAGTACGCCCCCGTTCGCCCCACCCCTCGCCACCATCAGCGCAATGCCGATTCCACAGTACCACGTCTTCTCGGAAGACGCGCGCGATGAGGCTCGTGTTGTATGCCCGTGTGTCGTTGTACGTGTGTGTGCTCCTGCGGTTCGCTGCTGCATCCTGCGTTGTCTCCTCGTCTGTGACAGTTGTGTTGCAAAGGTGGTTCAGTGCCCGCCCCCAACGCAAGTTGGTCAGGGTTGCATTCTCCGAGACGCAGACAATGAGAGTCGATGGCCGAATCCAGAACGCCTGAGGCCACAGCAGAACTCGCATCCTCACGCGGACCCGCCTGTTCACCTCGCGCCTGGTGCATTCTGCGCCGCCGCCACAAGCCGCCTCGATGGGCGCATAGAAACCGTCGAGATTCGTCAGGTTGCGGTTGATGGTAAAGTCCCTGCGGGACATGGCGTGCGCTTCCTGCGACGCATACCTCGTGTACGGATGTCGCAGGCCAGCCACGGGAACGCCTTGGAATGAGGCGGCGATGCAGTTTGAGATATTGTAGCACCCTCCGTCATGATTTACCACCCGAACGCAGCCACCCCAACCTGACACGCGTTCGAGGCGAGCAGGTCAATACAATCGCCGGGGCCGGACTGGTAGCTGACCGGTCAGTCTCTCGTCAGATCTAGGGTGTGTCTCACTGTGGATGGCTCCCAGCACAGAGGTACTGCCCGTCTTGTGTCACGTCACTGCATCCTCTGCCGGTTCCTCCCGTCCGCCTCTTCTTTGTTCGAATGGTTTTCAATCCATCCTTCACGAAGCCCTCCCATGTAGCTAGCGTTCTTTGCGAATGTCTCGAGATGGCCAGCAGGCGCTGTCTGCTCGCGGCCTGTGCGGGCCGCTCGTCCTCCTCGCCCTTCTTTCATCCTCCCGTCCCTCCCCTCCACCATGGCCTCCTCGGCACTTCTTTCGCCGTGGAGACGCGCATCACCATCAGCCTCGTGGTCGTCTCGACCGAGTGCCAAGGGATCAGAGCAAAGCGAACGCTCTGCGCTCGTTCGCCTCGGAGAGCCGCTTGCAGATCGGTACAACGCGGCGTTCTTACGTAGACGAGATATATTCAAAACTCACTTTGCGCCACCAGGTGAGCAGTGGAGACCCCGTCGCCAGCCGATCGCGCGCTCTGCAACGACTCGATCGCATCTCGGGCCAGAGTGCAAGAGAGACGCACCCTCAGCATGAGAATCAAACTCCGGTGGACCACGCCACTCCCTCGTCCCTGAACGCACACGGGCGACGGGCAGTTTCACAACAGCACAAACCCGTCACACGCGCTGCCCGGCTGGCCTGCACTGGCAGCAGCACAGCACACACAACCCACCACACACGCGCCACGGCGCGGACCAACCCACTCCAGCACACACTCGCCTGGACGAGCCTCGCGCCCAATCGCTCGAGCGACCCCTCCTCGTCACGGTGGCGGGAGCTCGGGAGGCAGCGCCCCCGCCGCCTGCGCAGCAGCGCGCGCCGCGGCGGAGAGGGAGGCGGACGCCGCCGCCGCCTCCGCGCCGTACTGGTCCGCGAGCTGGCCGCGCAGGGACCAGCCGACCGCGGCCTGCAGCCTCAGTGCACCAGCATCAGGGCGGGAGCAGACTCAGTACACCAGCATCAACGGCGGGGTCCGCGGTCTCGTGCACCGCGCGCATTGCATGCGGGCGATACGAGGGACACGAGGGAAACGAGTGCAGCTGAACGCAGCTGAATGCGGCGGAAGACAGCGAGAGATGGGGAGAGATGGGGAGAGATGGGGGAGAGATGGGGGAGAGATGGGGAGAGATGGGGAGATATGGTGGAAGACAGAGGCATGCAGTATCCTCTCGAGTCCTCTCGAGTGCTAGCCGCGGAAGAGGAACGACTACGTCTTCAGCATCGTAGGGACCGGCGGCCGCGAGGAGCGACACCTAGATTGTTTGAGAGTACTGTGTGTACTGCAGAACCACGGGCCAGAGCAAGAGGGAGAGGGAGAGGTGAGAGGAGGGCGGGGGGAGCGGCGCGGGGCGGAGCGGCGCGGCGGCGAGGCGGCGTGAGCGGTGGCGTGGTGCGGCGGCGGGGAGAGAAGCGTCGGGCGCAACTAAAGAGTGTCTAGGAGGGACACCTTGAGCAGCGACGCTCTGCGCCCCAGCAGCGCGGCCCCGCC
>NW_005200608.1:45079-47742 GCF_000372725.1 Emiliania huxleyi CCMP1516
GCGAGCTGAATGACGTCGGCCGCTGTGGCAGCGAGCTGCGTCGCGGCGGGCGACCACTTGGCCGAGAGAGAAGGGCCGACTGCGATGCCGGCCGCCGCCGCCGCGCCGGCCGCCGCAAGTAGAGATCCGCCCGCCGCCGCACCGGCCACCGCAGCACCCGCCGCGACGCCCTCGGGGTAGGCGTCGCTTGCGGCAGCCGCGCGCGCCGACGCCTGCCGCGCCGCGGCGACGAGCGACGCTTCGGCCTGCGCCGCCGCAGCCGCACCGCTCGTAGCGGCGATCGACTGCGCCGCCTCGCCCGCCTCCAGCACCTGCGTCGCGAGCCGTCGCGACTCGCGGCTCAAGACCTCGAGCGCGCGCGCCTCCATCGCGGTGTACTCGGCGTACTTTTCGCGGGCCGCGCCGAGCGCTCGCGCGCGGGGGGCCGCCGTCGCCTCCACCGCCCAGTCTGCGCCCGCGCCCGCAGTGGAGGCCGCAGCCTCGCGCGCGCCGGCCGCGGTGGCCTCGGCCGAAGCCTTTGCGTGAGAGATTGCCGCGTCCCGCTGCGCAGCAGCCCAGGCGTAGAGAGCGTCGCGCTTGGCGCCAATGAAGGAGGAGACTGCGTCGTCGGGCATGGCTCGGTGTGGTTCGTGTGGGCCGGCTCAAAGCGCGTTGCCTGCCGCGCGAAGCGGTCGTGGTTCGGTGTAATGCTGGTGGGGTGGCCATTCTGTAGCCGAGCGATTCGGCGCGTAGCTCGTCGGGCTGAAAGAGGATGATGCTGGGCTTCATTCATGCAAGAAGAGACAACTTGTCCCCCTTTGTCGCACTTTCGCCCGCCGTCGTCTACACTTCTTCTCTACGTTCTTTATCGGAGGAGATAAAATAATATACCTACGCCGTCAAGAATTTAATCACATCCAAGCAGATAACGAACGTCCCTCCGCCGTGTGTCTCGCCACCAGGGTAGCTCTCTCGGATGATTGAGCGCTCAAAGGCTGCGTCCCCTACCAAACGCTTGCGGTCGTCGCTGCGGGCGTTCGGGCCGGACGGGGCATTCCGGGAGGGCCTGCGCAGCGCCTTCGACCTCGAGCCCTCTGATGTCGGCCCACTGAGGCTGTCGGCGCTCGGCGGCTGTGCAGTCATCGCGGCGTACGGCATTGCAAGCCCGCTGCTCGAGGTGGTCGCGCTCAGCCTGGGGATGGACCTTCTGCCGCTTGTCGACGTCGGCCAGACCCTTTTAGTTTTCGCCGTGAACCCTCTCTACCAGTACGCTCAGCGCTGGGTGCTGCCCACACAGCTCATCGGCATCGCGTATCGCGTAATCGCGACGCTTCTCCTCGCGTTGTCGGCCCTCGCCGCGTCGTGGCCGCACAGTCGCGCGGTGGCCTACTGCCTGGCCGTCTACGGCGGCATCGTCGCCCTCTACCCGCCCGTGCTGTACGACTCATTCCTCGCGTCGGTGCACACGCGGCCAGAGGCAAAGCGACGGGGGTGGGGCAGGCGCTGTCGAGCTCGTGGGTGTCCTGCGCCGCGCGCACGAGCAGGAGGTGAGACAGCGGGAGAGTGAGCGTCGCAGGCAGGGCGGCGGCATGCACCGAGCACGCGGCAAAGACGTGGAGAGACGTGGCATCCCCCGGTACCGACCTGGGCACGAGGCGGGGGTCGAAGTCGTCGGCGGCGACGAACTCGATAGCTGGACGGGAGGAGCAAGCGTGTGAGGGCACGGGTGGGCCGCTTGTAACCGGATAGCATGTCACAGTGAGTGAGTGAGTGAGTGCACCACCCGAGGTCTCAAAAATGGCGAAGTGTGAACGGCGTGCATGGCAGTCATCAGCACGCACGTCGTCAAGCACGTCGTCTTGGTGCGTATATGTCTCGGACCTCCTCGATCCCATCGCCGCCTCCCTTCCCTTCTCCACCTCCAGCATCCTCGGCCATCCATCGCCGCCGCTACTGCCGCCGCTGCTTGCGATGCGCCCGCCCCTCTCTGTCGCCCGACACTTCCAGGCCGTGAGTCGCGCTCGCGCGCTTCGCAGGTGCACGAGCTGCGCTGCTCTCGAGTTGCCATGCTCAAGACTCCGGGGCAGTGGATTTCCTTCCTTCGAACCCCGAGATCGCCACCGCCATTTTCGCCACCGCCACCGCCTCTTCCGCCGCCCTCGCCGCCACCGTCATTTCCCTCGCCGCCATCACCTCCATCTCCTCCGCTGCCACCGCCTGCGCTGCCACCGCCTCCGCCGCCCCCGATTTCGCCTAATCCATCGCCTCCCGAGCCCTCGCCACCGCCGCCGCCCCCGCCCTCGCCGCACCCGTCGCACCCGCCCTCGCCGCCGCCGCCGCACTCGCCCTCGCCGCCGCCGCCGCCGCCGCACCCGCCCTCGCCGCCGCCGCACCCGCCGCCCCCGCCGCCGCCACTGCCTCCGCCGCCGCCGCCTCTCGTGCCGACCTCATGGAGTGATTTACCGTGTGTCTTTCCCGTCGCGGAGTGCAAGGGCCAGACCTGCATAGACTTTATCGGCACCTCCTGCACCAGCCCCTCCCTCCAGGGACTCTGGGCCGACCACGTCTGCCCCGCATGCCGCGGCTGCTGCTCCATGCCGCCGCCGCCTTCGCCTCCCGCGGCCCCGCCGCCGCCTCACGGGGACCCCGCGCCGCCGCTGCCGCCAAGGAAGCCGCGACCCGCC
>NW_005200608.1:47842-50455 GCF_000372725.1 Emiliania huxleyi CCMP1516
GCTCCTCCACCCCTACCCCGGCTGCCCCCGTCCCCGCAGCCCTCGTCGCCGCCTCCTTGTCCGCCACCGCCGTCTCCGCCGCCTCCAAGCCCGGCGCCTCCCCTGCCCCCAGTGCCACCTTCTCCTCCGCCCCTACCCCCACCGCCCTCGCCGCCACCTCCTTCTCCGCCATCGCCGTCCCCGCCGCCTCGAAGCCCTCCGCCACCGTCACCGCCAACGCCGTCGCCGCCGCCGCCCTCGCCCTCTCCCCCGTCATCGCCGCCGCTCTCGCCGCCGCCGTTGCCGCCGCCGTCGTCGCCGCTAGACGCGCCCGGTGTGCTGTCCATTGTCTCCGCCGGGGCTGCTGGCTCTCTCAAGGCGCTGGCAGCGGCTACTCAGCGGTGAGATCGTCCCGAGAGTGATGAACACGAGATCGCAACAGAGTAGGCGCTGAAGCAGAACGGCGCGGGGCTCATCAGCGATCTGTCTGGGTGCGCCCCTGGCGCGCCGGGCATCGACTGCAGCTCCCGCCGACTCCTCGCCACTTCGCTGGTGATAATGGCCGCCGGGCTGGCCGCGGCGACCGCGCTCTACGCTTGCATCTGCTTCCTGCCGCGCTACCGCCGGCGGCGCGAGAGCAGGGCGCGCGCACAAGCTTGTAGACTGGCACACACAGAGATGGTTCGACGAGCGCTCTCGAGAGAGGAGGACGCACTCAGCCAGTCCATTGTATTCGTAGCCCTTGCATTCGTGCGGTGCTCCCCGAGATCACACGGCGCGGTCTGTACACCGCAGCCATGCCCTCCCCCCTGACCCTCGCGTCTTCATGGCGCGTACTGTATATAGGCGCACACGCGGCTTTTGGAGAACGACAGCGAGGCGGCCTTGCAGGAGGCGGTCGAGAGCCGCGAAGCCTTACCTCAAGTGGTGAGTCGGTCGCGGCGGCAGCCGGTAACCGTGGGCCGGGGGCGAGGGGCGGCGCTCGGCAGTACGGGGAGCGTTGCGGCGCCGAGAGCGAGGCCGGTTTCCGCGCCGACGGTGCCTTCGGTGCCTCTGGGCAGCGAGTCGGCCGACGTCGAGAAGGAGGAGGAGGAGGAGGAGTGGGAGGAGGAGGAGGAGGGGAAGGGGGAGAGGAGACCTCTCTCCCCCCGGCCCGTACCACCGGGTGAGGAGAGCGAGTCTGGGCCGCAAGTCTGGGCCGCTCTCAACGCGCGGGCTCTCAACGCCCGGGCTCGGCGGATGGCGAACGCCCTAATGAGCGGAACGCAGCTCGACGCCGACCCAGCAGCCGTCGCCCGGGCGGCGCGGGCGGCGGGGGCTCTGCAGGACAGGAGGGCACTTTCCGGCAACTATGATTAAACTATGTGGATTAGAGCGCCTCGGGCGGGCGGCGGCGGCGCGGTACGTGTTCCGGTATTCGTGTACGGGTAATGGGTTTCACAATGTCAATGACTCTCGCCTCTCGGCGTCGCACGGGGGGGATACAGTATAGCCGGAATTGCATCACCTATTTCTTTTTCTACTTTCCAATAGAGTCCTAGACTTTGCTCGGACACAACGGATGCAGTATGGGGGCCGGGAGAGGTGCGGGTAAGGTAACCACCTCTCGGGGTTCGGTAGGCTCTTTCTCTCAGTACTCAAAGAGCGCAGAGCGGCGGCTCTCTCTCCAGGGACAGAGTGCAGAGAAGAGAGATCGCCAGACGCCACACTGACACTCCACACACGGTTTCTGGTAAAGCTGCCTCGTGGGCCTGCAGCTGCACGTGCACCCCCCCCCTGCGGGCAGAGATTTAGACAAGAAAAACATGCGATGTCCGATGATTGCATTTCCTGCAAATGATAAAAAATTGACCCCACGCGCGGCTGATCAGATGTGCTAACTCAGAGCCCCCCCCCCCCCCTCCTGGAAAAGCGAGCTAGAGATTCGATTAAACGACAAGTGTCTGTTTACTGTTGGGAGTGCTCCCAGAGCCGCCCAGTGCGCCCAGACTCAAAAGGCAGCCGCCGACACGGCCGGTGCCGGGGCGGACCCCGCATGTACATACGCGCCGACGCTGTCCGCCATCGCGCCGAATGCGCCAGCGCGACCGCGCTCACTTTGTCTTGTCGGCCGCCGGGTCCGTCCGCTTCGTGACGAGGATGAGGTGGAAGCCAAAGCCTGTCTGCACCGGCCCCTGCACCTCCATGAGTGGCGCGTCCCAGCACACCTTGAGGCAGGGCGGGGAGGGGCGGCGTCCTTGCCAGCCGCCGGCGCCGGGGCCGCCGCTAAAGCCTTTGCTGGGGTGGGGGGGGGCCTCCTTCGCACCTCCACCTCTGGAGAAAAGGGAGACAAAGGGCGCCGTCGCGTGTGTGAGGTGTGTGAGGTGTGTGAGTGGGTGTAGCTCTAGCATGGCGTCATCTGCGGTCTCTCGTCCACCCGCACCACGCCTGCGATGTCCCAGACCGCGCCTCTGGGTGCTCTTCGCCTCACTATCTATTGTATCCTCTACGCCTCTGAGGCGCCACTCTTGTCACCCACCTCAGTCTGTACCGCGGAAGGTTCCCGCGACCTTCCCGCCCAAGGTTCCGGGGGAACGTTCCGGAAAGGTTCCCAGAATGTTGCGAGAAGGTTGCGACAAGGTTGCGAGGGCCACG
>NW_005200608.1:50555-75122 GCF_000372725.1 Emiliania huxleyi CCMP1516
TGGAAGGCTCTTGCGCTGCCTACGATGAGGGACGAGCGCCCGGCACGACATCCCACGCGCCCTCGTCACCGCGGCATAGGCCGGTCCGGTCCTCCGGAGAAGTGCTCGCAAGAGCCTCTCGTAGGTGTCTTGGTCGAGGAGCGCCACATTCTGGGGAGATCCGGCGAGATCTGGGCAGGTCCGGGGAGATCTGGGGAGGTCTGGGGACATCCGGGGAGCTCTGGCGAGATCTGGGGAGGTGTGGGGAGGTGGGGAGGTATGGGGAGATCTGGGGAGATCTGGGGAGATCTGGGGAGATCTGGGGAGATCTGGGGAGATCTGGGGAGATCTGGGGAGGTATGGGGAGATCTGGCGAGGTATGGGGAGGTCTGGCGAGATCTGGGGAGGTCTGGGGAGATCTGGGGAGGTCTGGGGAGGTCTGGGGAGGTCTGGGGAGGTCTGGGGAGGTCTGGGGAGGTCTGGGGAGGTATGGGGAGGTATGGGGAGGTATGGGGAGATCTGGCGAGGTATGGGGAGGTCTGGCGAGATCTGGGGAGAACTCACCGAGGGCGCCGCCTCGCTTGCCAGAGGGGCACGTGCTGTGCTCGGCGGCGAGCGCCGCGAACGCGCTGCCGAGCGCCTGCGGAAGAGGGCTCCGAGCGGGCTCCGAGAAGGCACCGACAAGGTTCGACGAGGAAGGGGAGGGGGGGGGGGGAGGGGGGGAGGAGGAGGCCTCATGCCGACGGTCCACAGCCGGAGGCCTCAGCGCCGAGCGCCCCCCCGCACTTGTGTGTTTCGTTCCACACCGCGGTGGACCCACTACCGGCCACCCACCTCTCTCGCCTCCCGCCCCCTACCCTCTCACTCGGGGTGCGTGGCAGCCTGGCGGAGTGTCGGTTGTGAGCCTCTGCGCGCTGTTCACTGCGTCAGTGAGAGCGTGAGGTCCCGTCCCCCCCCAGCCCCCCTGTGTCGCCACGTCTCCTGAGCTGTGTGCGCGGGGATATGTGGCAGCCTCAGCTGGCGGAGTGTCGGTTGTGAGTCTGTGTGTGTGTGTGTGTCGCTCGAGCGTGCCGTCATCGTCGGTCTCGCGTCCACCCGCACCGCGCCGCCGGTGTCCCAGCCCGCGCCTCTGGCTGCTCTTCGCCTCACTATCTATTGTATCCTCTGCGCCTCGGCGTCGCCAGCCTTGTCAGCGAGCTCGGCCTGTTCCGGGGAAGGTTCCGGGGAGGTTCCGGGGGAAGGTTCCGGGGGAAGGTTCCGGGAAGGTTCCGAGAAGGTTGCGAGAAGGTTGCGAGAAGGTTGCGAGGGCCACGTGGCGGGGCAGGGATCGAGACGGCAGGGGAGGCGGCGGGGAGGCGGGGAGGCGGCAGGGAGAGGGGGAGGAGGACATGGCTTGCCTTGAGCTTCTCGCACACCTCCTCCTCCTTCACGAGGATGTGGCTCGCCGCAACCTTGCGCCAGATAGGGTGAGATGTGGGGAGATGTGGGGAGGTGTGGGGAGATGTGGGGAGATATGGCTCGCCGCAACCTTGCGCCAGATAGGGTGAGATGTGGGGAGATGTGGGGAGGTGTGGGGAGATGTGGGGAGATATGGCTCGCCGCAACCTTGCGCCAGATAGGGTGAGATATGGGGAGATGCGGGGAGATGTGGGGAGATGTGGGGAGATGTGGCTCGCCGCAACCTTGCGCCAGATAGGGTGAGATGTGGGGAGATGCGGGGAGATGCGGCGAGATGTGGGGAGATGTGGCTCGCCGCAACCTTGCGCCCGCCGCCGCCGCCGCCCATGAACCGGTACGCCAGCAGGGCGAGTAGCACGAGGTGCCTAGTACCATACCCCCAGAGTACCGAACCCAGTATGAACCGGTACGCCAGCAGGGCGAGGAGCACGAGGTGCCTAGTACCATACCCCCAGAGTACCGAACCCAGTATGAACCGGTACGCCAGCAGGGCGAGGAGCACGAGGTGCCTAGTACCATACCCCCAGAGTACCGAACCCAGTATGAACCGGTACGCCAGCAGGGCGAGGAGCACGAGGTGCCTAGTACCATACCCCCAGAGTACCGAACCCAGTATGAACCGGTACGCCAGCAGGGCGAGGAGCACGAGGTGCCACGGCGCCAGAGGGCCCAGCACCGGAGTGCTCATCACCGCCATCACCTGCTCACAGCTAGAGGTGTGAAGAGACGCTGTTCACAGCCAGAGGGCACCACCAGCTCATCACCGCCATCGCCTGGCGGGCGGGGTGCGGACTGGTCGACTCGGCCCGCGCTGCAAGGAGGTGGCTACGTCCCCGCGCGGGGCCGCTCCGGAGCGACCCGGCCGCCCTCCGACCCCACTGCCATACCACTATCCTTCAACACTAGCAGGTGGCTTGGAGGTGGCGGGAGGTGTCTTGGAGGTGTCCTGGAGGTGTCCAGGAGGCGGCTAGCAGGTGGCTAGGACTAGGAAGTGTGTGGGAGGTGCGTGTCCACAGGAGGTGTCCAGGAGGTGTCCAGGAGGTGTCCAGGAGGCGTCTAGGAGGTGTCCAGGAAGTGTCTAGGAGGTGTCTCGGAGGTGTCTCGGAGGCGCCGCCTTCTCGACCGGCCCGACTCCGCCAGTGTTGAGCGAGAGGAGCTCGAGGTCGAAGATCAGCACCTCGTCGGCTCCGATCTTGCCGCCGGCGCCGCGCGACCCGTACGCCAGCTCGCTCGGGATGTACAGCTCCCAGCGGTCACCCGCCCGCATCAGCTGCAGCGCCTGGTGGGCATGGCACGTGTAGGATGATGGCCTGACCCACCCCACCAGCGTCCTGCCTTGGCCAGCTGCAGCGCCTCTGTCCACCCTTTGATGACCTGGGACGGCGCAAACGTGGTGGGCGAGCCGCGCTTGCGGGACGAGTCAAACACGGTCCCGTCGAGCAAGCGCCCCTCGTAGTGGCACTGGCACGGCGTGCCCGCCGACGGCCGCGGCGCAGACTGATTGGTCGCCGCCTTCAGCACCTTGTACTGCAGGCCCGATGGCAGCACGACGACGCCCGCGGCGCCCTTGTTACCGTCCAGGAACGCCTGGCCCTTTGCGTTGGACGCGCTGCTTACGCTGACGACTAGAAGCGCCGCGAGGGCGCGCAGGGACGCCAGCAGGAAACGCGCGCGCATTATTCACCCGGCGGTTGTTATTTCTTTTGAGAGCGCCTTCGTTGTTAATAGTACAAACCCAATGGTCCTCTGCGAGCGGTCCTTCTCTTTCTTTTCTCGAGGTTCTCGAGGTGGATATCCTTTGGCCGCGTTGGGTAGCGAGGATTGGTGTGGCGCGATCCACGCAGGCGTGTTTTCTGGCGGCCACCTCGAGACCCGCTGGGTCCCGGACGTCAGCACACGGCTAACAAAAGGCCAGACCTGCAGCAGTCCCATGCCGGCTCTCCGCCACAACCCCCGCCGGGAGGGAACAGTGAGGGAATCCCTGCTCACAGAAAAGGGCTCCGAGCCCTGTCTCGCACACGCCCCTGGCGGGCGCCGCGGACCAGTTCCGCGAGCGCTCGTCAGCGGGTGGTGTGCGGTTCTTGCCGTAGTTCCTCTTCGGTCGCCTAGCCCCGGTGCCGTCTGTCGGACGCCTGCGTGTCACGAGTGCGAGCCGCTCGCGGCTCGTACGCCCGCTTGCGGGTTCGAGTGGCGGGCCATCCCGCTTGCGGGATGGCTTAGCGGGTTCGAGCCGTCACACAAGACATTGGCTGCCGGGGTGTGCCGAGGGGGGGCTGGGTGGGCGGTAAGCCGTCCACTGTGTGCTTTATCCGGCGGTATATTTTTGGGCTATCTCTCCTCAAAAACGATGTCAAGCGCCCGCTCGCAGCCAGCACGCGCCGCGCCCCTGGGCGCTCCCCGCTGCGGCGCGCCGCCCGCGCGCGGGTTGCCCGGGCGAGCGACCGCCACCGCTCGCCCCTCAGCACCCTCTGCCCGCGCACGGCCGACGCGCAAGCCCGCGGTCGCGCGCGAGCCGTCGCTTTGCGGACGCCGCCGTCTACCCGCGCTCGCTCGCGATCGAGTCAGACGACCCTATCTTCCGAGTAGCGGAGGTGTGCTTGCACCCCCTTCCCAAGGCACATGCACTTTGGAGGGAGAAAGTAATCGCGGCGGGGCCCGCAATCTCACATTAGGCACCTCACCCCCAGCAGGCGCGTTCTCGGCGTGCTGCTGCTGCACAGGTTTTGCGGCCGCCCCGAGAGGGGGAGCGGCCGCTCCTCCGCACCATCGGCCCACGGCATCCTGGGCGGCGTCGGCGCCGCCCCAACGGCCGGCTCGGGCGCTTCCCGCCCCGCCTCGGCTACACTTTGTCGCGGCGATCCAGCGGTGCGCCGCCGCACCGCGCGCCTCCCCGGAGCCTGCACACACATAAATGTACACATCCGTCGGTTTTTCTTGTGCCTGTGATTGTGCTAGCACGCGCCAGTTCGCACCTGTGTCGAGCCTGTCTGCTGTGAGAGAGAGAGTTGTGTTGTTAACATAAATTCTTTTCTTCGATCTGAGAGATTGAAAAAAAGGCGCGGCAGAAAAACGGTATGGCGGGTGGAGTGCTCTCTACTGCCGCGGCGCCCCTGTCGCGTTCGGAGGCGCCCGGCGGCCGCGCGCTTGGTGCCGACGTCGACCGGCTGCTCTCGCTCGCGGCGCCGAGATGTGCCGCTTCGGTCACGTCACGCGCGCTGCGAGGTGTCTTTTGGCATGTGAGCGCTGGCAGGAAACGCCAAGAAGCTGGTCTTCCATGTCCGCGGCCGCGGGCGGACCCGCCGGGCTGGGCGACGCTCTGCGCGGGTCTTCGAGCTCGCACTCTGTACAGCCTCGCCAAGCTGTCTCCCTGTCTGGGAAGGCCTACAGGGCCAGGGCGGGCCGCCTCGGGCGCGATGGCGCGCTGAATAGTAAGTACCATGACTACGAGCTCTCGATCGGGTCGCCGGCAGCGGGCTCGCGCGGCGTGCTGCTCGACGGCAGGACCCTCCCCACCCTTTCAACAGTGTCTTTTACATCGCTTCTCTCGCTGCAGGCACCACCACCGACTCTACCTCCGACCCCAGGGCCTAGGCGGCCCGCCATGAAATCTAGCCCCGTGTGTGCTGGCGTCCGGGTCCCAGCGGGTTTTCACGTAACAAGTACACACGAGTTGGGGCCCCTACCCCAATAAGCTCTGTCCCCTCCCAGTCTGGTCGCGTGGTCGAGACCGAGGTGTCGAACTGAGAGGCACTACTGGAGGCTACCTCCGGCCACCGCTCGACTACCCAAGCACATGGCCGGTCCTGTGGCTTGCCTGGACTCGTTCAGAAGCCGCAATTCGCGCACACCTTTGCTCTCTGGCTCCCGCGAGTGCGTTCAGGCCACTCAAGCAGGCGACGCCGAGCACCCGCGACGCATCTCGCTGGGGCGCTACCTATCGACCCGACTGATTGGCAGCATCAAAGCCGATCCCATGACGGTCCTTCAGCCACACGAGATAGGCAGATGCGCCCTGTCACGGGGATGCCCCCCCCGGACACATGCTGCAGCCCCGAGTGGATGTATTGGTCTATTGTGGGTCCCACAAGACTACTCTAGTTGGGGCCATTTCAGGAGCTCATCCTGGGCGGTTTGGGGGAGTCTTGGGGGTGTACTTGAAGGTGGTAAAAAGAGTTTTGCACCTAGCTTAACCGGGGGGCGTGCTGAGCAGCGTGAAACAGCAGGCAGAGCTTATCGTTGACGGCGAACATGGTGGGGCAAGTGGGCATGGCTGTGGACGCGCCGCTGCTCGGCCAGCGAGTCGAGCTCGGCGGGCTCTCTTCCCGCCCCGAGCTGAACGGGCAGCGGGGCGTGGCTCAGAGCTTCGAGGGCGGGCGGTACGCGGTGGCGCTCGAGGGCGGCGGCGAGAGCGTGCGGGTGCGGCCGGGTAATCTGTCGCCGGCGGCGGCGGAGCGGGCGTCGAGCGGTGTCGTGGCAGCCCCCGATGAGATCCTCGCAGCGGCTGAGCGAGGCGACGAGGAGGCGCTGCTGGCGTGGCTCGAAGGCGGCGGGCGGGCCGACGCGACGTACGAGGGAGGCGAGGTGAGCGGCCTCACGCTGCTGATAGCCGCCGCCCGCAGCGGCCACGAGCGGCTGGTTGAGCTGCTGCTGCGGCACGGGGCGGAGGTCAACCTGCAGAGCAGCAACGGCGTCACCGCGTTGATGCTCGCCGCCCGCAGCGGCCACGAGCGGGTGGTCGAGCTGCTGCTGCGGCGCGGCGCGGAGATCAACCTGCAGAGCAGCAAAGGCGGCACCGCGCTGATGGGCGCCGCCGGCGCAGGCCACGAGCGGGTGGTCGAGCTGCTGCTGCGGCGCGGCGCTGAGGTCAACTTGCAGGACATCAAAGGCTGCACCGCGCTGATGTACGCCGCCCGCAACGGCCACGAGCGGGTGGTCGACTTGCTGGTACGGTACGGCGCGGAGGTCAACCTGCAGGAAAGCGACGGCCACACCGCGCTGATGGCCGCCGTCCTCTTCAACCGCCCCGCCGTCGTGCGGCGCTTGCTGCGGGCGGGCGCTGACACGGCGGCGCGCAATGCGAGCGGCGAGACGGCGCTGCAGCTGGCCAAGGGGCAGGGCCACGCCGAGTGCGTCGAGGCCTTCAAGAAGCACGTTCAGGAGGTGGTGGCGGGACGGCCCTCGGCGACGGCAGTCGGCGGCGAAGGCGCAGGCGGCGCTTCCTCCGGCGGCGCTTCCTCGGCTGGATCGAGAGTCGCGGAGACGCCATCTCCAGCGGTGGCGGCGGGGCGGGCGCCGAGCGGTGTCGTGGCAGTCTCCGATGAGGTCGTCGCAGCAGCGCAGCGTGGCGAGGAGGAGGCGGTGCTGGCGTGGCTTGAGGGCGGCGGGCGGGCCGACGCGACGTACGAGAGAGGCGAGGTGAGCGGCCTCACGCTGCTGATGAGCGCCGCCGACTACGGCCACGAGCAGGTGGTCGAGCTGCTGCTGCGGCGCGGCGCGGAGATCAACCTGCAGAGCAGCCGCGGCAGCACCGCGCTGATGTTCGCCGCCCGCAGCGGCCACGAGCGGGTGGTCGATTTGCTGATTCGGCGTGGGGCTGAGGCTAACTTGCAGGAAAGCGACGGCGACACCGCGCTGATGTACGCCGCCTTCTCGAACCGCCCCGCCGTCGTGCGGCGCTTGCTGCGGGCGGGCGCAGACACGGCGGCGCGCGCTGAGGACGGCAAGACAGCGCTGCAGCTGGCCAAGGAGGAGGACCACGCCGAGTGCGTCGAGGCCTTCAAGAAGCACGTTCAGGAGGTGGTGGCGGGACGGCCCTCGGCGACGGCAGTCGGCGGCGAAGGCGCAGGCGGCACTTCCTCCGGCGGCGCTTCCTCGGCTGGATCGAGAGTCGCGGAGACGCCATCTCCAGCGGTGGCGGCGGGGCGGGCGCCGAGCGGTGTCGTGGCAGTCTCCGATGAGGTCGTCGCAGCGGCTGGGCGAGGCGAGGAGGAGGCGGTGCTGGCGTGGCTTGAGGGCGGCGGGCGGGTCAACGCGACGTACGAGAGAGACGGCGTGAGCGGCCTCACGCTGCTGATGCACGCCGCCATCAAAGGCCACGAGCAGGTGGTCGAGCTGCTGCTTCGGCACGGGGCGGAGATCAACCCACAGAACAGCGTCGGCGACACCGCGCTGGTGGACGCCGCCGGCATCGGACACGAGCGGGTGGTCGATTTGCTGATTCGGCACGGCGCTGAGGTCAATTTGCAGAGCAGCAACGGCGGCACCGCGCTGATAGCCGCCGTCCTCTTCAACCGCCCCGCCGTCGTGCGGCGCTTGCTGCGGGCGGGCGCAGACACGGCGGCGCGCAGTGCGAGCGACGAGACGGCGCTGCAGCTGGCCAAGGAGGAGGACCACGCCGAGTGCGTGCGCGCCCTCGAGGAGCATGCGGCGGCGGCGGCGGCGGAGACGGCGGCGGCGAGGGAGGCGGAGAGAGCGGCGGCAGAGGCGGAGGCGGCGCGGCATGCCGAGGCGCTGCTGGCGGAGGAGGAGGCGGAGAAGGAGGAACGCGTCAAGGAGAGCAAGAAGAAGAAGAAGAAGAAGAAGAAGAAGAGCGGCGGCGGCGAGGCAGACAACGCGGCGCCTGGCCCCAGCGCCACCGCCGCTCTGCCGCCGCCAACCCCACCGCCAGCCCCATCTCCTCCGCCCGCCGACGCAGCCGCCATCGCCGCGGCGGACGAGGCGCTGCAGCAGGCCGTGGCCGCTGGCTCGTACGAGGGCATGGCCAGCGCGCTGGAGGCGTGCAGCGGCCTCGCGAGCCCGGCGGTGCTGGCGGCGGCGAGGCGCGCGCGCGACAAGCTCAAGGAGGCGCGGAAGCGGGACAGCCAGCGGCTGCGCAAGGCGCATGGCGCGGCGATGGGCGCGCTCAAGTCGCTCGACACAGCGGAGGGCCCCTCCGCGCTCCGAGCGGGCATCGCCGCCGCCAAGGCGCACGTGGGCGTGCTGCCTGCCTTGGCCGAGGAGGTGAGCGCGGCAGAGTCGCGGCTGGATCTGCTGTCTGTCGCGGCTGACGAGGCGGTTGTTGCTCGGCCCGTCGAGATAGCCTTGTCGGACCTCGCCGCGGCTACGGACGGGTTTGCCGACGGCAAGCTGATTGGCAGCGGCGGATTCAGCCATGTCTACGAGGCGTCGGCCGACCTCCACCTCTCCCTCGCCGCGCCGCCGCAGCTGCGCCACCTGCCGCTCGTCGTCAAGCGGGCAAAGTCGGGCCAGTCCGGCGGCTTGTCGCGGGCGGAGCTCGAGGTGAAGCTGCTCAAGGCGGTGAGCCACCCGCACCTGCTGCCGCTGCTCGGCTACTGCCTCTCGCCCGACGGCGTCTGCCTTCTCTCGCCGCTGATGCGCGGCGGCTCGCTCGAGGCGCGGCTGCGCATCTCAGATCCCGACCACGCTGCGCAGCTCCGGCGGCTGGGCATGGCGGAGGCGCCGAGGCCGCTGATGTGGCGGCAGCGGGTGCGTATCGCGTCCGAGGCGACCGAGGCGCTCGTCTACCTCCACTCGAAGGGCATCGTGCACCGCGACGTCAAGCCGGACAACATCCTGCTCGACGAGAAGCTGACCGCTGTCCTGGCCGACACGGGCTTCGCCAAGGACCAGCGTCCCGACGCGTCTGTCCGCTGCCGCTCGACTGCCGCCCTTTACATGACCACGGGCTACCTCTGCCCCTCCATCATCAAAGGGGGCGAGTACTCGAGCAAGACGGACGGCTACGCCATCGGCATCACCCTTCTCGTCTGCCTCACCAATCGGTCCGAGGTGCAGCTCACCGACCGGTGCGAGGACGAGTTCGACGAGCTCTGGACCAACATCGACGCGTCCAAGGTCGCAGACGCGGCGGCGGGGTGGACCGCCGCTGCTGCGCGCGCTGTCAAGGACCTTGCGCAGGCGGGAGACGGGCAGAAGAGCCTCTGCCACAACAGTCTGCGCAACCGCTGCACGCTGCCCGAGGCGCTCACGACGCTCCGGGCGCTGCTGTCTGGCGCGCAGCGCGGAGCGGGCATGGAGGAGACTGCGCCGGCACCTGGAGACGAGGCCGCTGCGGCGGCCGCTCGCACCACCGGCTACGAGCCTTCGCCGCTCTCGGTGCAGGTGCGCGGCATGCGCACCTCCGGCGACGCACAGGCGCGCATCCAGGACAACATGCTGATCGCATTCAAGACGCTGATGCCGCGCCTCGACGCCGTCTACGCCTCGCTCTCTGTGGCGGCACCCGACGGTTTCGAGGAGCGCATCAACTTTTGGCACCGCGAGTGCGGCTTGCCGGCCGAGCTGCGGAGCCAGCTGCACTCGCTGCGCATCTGGGCGAATGCCGCGCGGCACCACGACGCGGCGAGGTGGAGGAGGGACGGGCCGCGCAACGAGGAGGCGGCGTCGCGGCTCATTGCGGCGGCGACGGAGGCGATCGGGGCGCTCGAGGCGGGATGAAAGGGGTGCGCTATTTTTGTGTAGTTTCATACCTAGTCCGTTTTCCATGTAGCTCTTCGGAAGAGGCTCTTGTAGTCTAGCGGCCCCTGTCATGTGTGATCCACCTCTCAAAACCATCGCCCCGGGCGGCCCCCTCGTCGCACCTCGCACTACAATAAGAAAGCAAAACCACCCCTCCGCGCTGCCGCCATCGAGGCCACCGCCTCCCACGCGCCTACTGCCGGGTCGTACCGCTCCACCGAGCTCAGGCGGCCGTCGAGGCCCCGCCCACCCACAGCGTACAGCTTGCCGTCGAGCACTGCCACGGCGTGAGATCCTCGCGCCGTCGTCATCGGCGCCACCGCCTCCCACGTATTGCTTGTCGGGTCGTACCGCTCCACCGAGCTGAGGGACTCGCCCAAGCCGTCGTACCCTCCAACGGCGTACAGCTTGCCGTCGAGCACCTCCATGCCGAGTCTCCACCGCGCCGTCGCCATCGGCGCCACCGCCTCCCACGCGTTCGTCCCTGGATCGTACCGCTCCACCGAGGTGAGGTGGCCGTTGTTGTAGCCTCCCGCAGCGTACAGCTTGCCGTCGAGCTCCGCCAGGGCGTGATTAATCCGCGACACAGTCATCGGCGCCACCGCCTCCCACGCGTTCGTCACGGGATCGCACCGCTCGACTGTGCTGAGGTGGCCACCGTTGCGGCCGCCCACGGCGTACAGCTTGCCGTCGAGCACCGCCACGGCGGGAGCCTGCCGCGCCTCCGCCATCGGCGCCACCGCCTCCCACGACTTCGTAGCCAAGTCGTACCGCTCCACCAGGTTGGAAGTTGCGCTGTCAGCCTCACTCTGGCCGCCCGCCGCGTAGAGCTTGCCATCGAGCACCGCCGTGCCGACAACTAGTCGTGCCGTCGGCATCGGTGCCACAGCCTCCTCCTCCCACTCATTCATTGACGGGTCGTACCGCTCCAGCGAGTTGACAGTCCTACCCTCGCTGTCTTCACCGCCGATCACCACCATGCGCGGCCTCTCGCGCTTCTTCAGCGTCTCCTTCCAGCCGCGGCGCCACGCGCGGCACGTCCCCTTGACGGCGTGCGCCTTGGTCGGCAGCTGGGCGAGGATGTGCGGGGCGAGGTCCGGCGAGAGGAGGACCTCGGAGAGCACCCACTCGGGCTGCTCCGCGAGCCGTGCGGCGTGCTCCTCCGCCACGCGCAGCGCGGCGGGGCTCCAGAGGGGCGCCTGCTCGTCGATGAAGGCGACGATCTGCTCTGGCGAGAGGCCCGAGAGGCGGGCGCCGATGCGGTGGGAGGCCATCGTGCAGAAAGAAAGAAAGAAAACACAAGCCAAGGGAGGGATGGGAGAACGGCACGCCGCCACCACACAGGGATTTTAAGGAGAGGAGTGTGATGCGCTAGCCGTCGCCCACCCTGGGGAGTCTGCCTCTTCGTATCTCTTTTCGCAGTCTCTCGCCGCTTCTCGCTGCAACCTTCATGCCACCTCGCGGCCGTCCCACTCTACAACAACAACGCCTCCGTTGGCCACTCCTACGCCTTCGGCAACACCGAAGAGAAGGCCCGCCGCCTAAACATGGGCTGCAAGGCGCGCGGGCAGCCCGGCCAACCCTTCTCCCACAAGACCGGCCACGGCTACGTCAAGGCGCATCGCGGTTTCTACCACGACGCGATCTTTGTCAAGCGCAACAACTTCAACCTGCTGCTCCACGAGACGTTCGGCGGCGGCTTCTCGCCCACCGCCGTTCTCAAACTGCGCCGCCTCGCGCGCAAAGTCGCGCGCGGCAGCGTCGACCGCACGGCCTACTCGCCCAAGTACTCGCTTTCTTTTATGTCCCACCATGCAGAGCGCATCTCTCTCTCTGTTGTGCGAGGCGTGAACCGCGCCATTCGCTCTCACCTGGCAACCCTGTCTGCACGTCTCGCGCGCGCGTGAACAGGCCTCCCCAAATGACGTGTGAGTGTTAGATTTGTTTGGTATTGCTAAAAATCTCCCACTCTCGTCGGTCTCTCCCTTGTCACTTCCTCCTCTGTCGCTTCGTTCTCTTCTGCCTCGTCCTGCGACGCCGCCGCCTGCCGGTCCCTTGTTCTCGCGGCTTCTTTCGCCTTGCGCAACTCCGTCCTCCTCGCGGCGTATCCTGGCCCCTCGAGTCTATCAAGCTCCCCTCGCGCAATCGTGCGGCGTGGGGCGTGAGCGCGTCCGATTTCTTTTTCACGTTTTCTCGAGATTCTTGCCTTTTTCACGGAAGAAGAAAGCGACGCCTTCAGGGGGGGGGGGGGTAAGGGAGCGGTGATATAGAAAAAAGAAAACGCACGACTGCCCTCCACTCCCGCTTCCAGCGGCGCCGATGGCCTCCCACCGCATCGGCGCGCGCGTCGCGGGCCTCTCGCCAGAGCAGCTGTGCGCCATCATCGAGGCGCAGGCGGGCGCGAGCGCCGCCGCGCTGCGCGTGGCGGAGGAGCACGCCGCACGGCTCGTGGAGCAGCCCGAGTGGGTGCTCTCCGAGGTCCTCCTCTCGCCGGACCTCGCCCCGCACATCCTCGCCCAGCTGCCGACCAAGGCGCACGCCGCCAAGGGGACGTGCCGCGCGTGGCGCCGCGGCTGGAAGGAGACGCTGAAGAAGCGCGAGAGGCCGCGCATGGTGGTGATCGGCGGCCACGACGGCGGCGAAGGCGGCGAGGGCGAGTTCCTCAGCTCGGTGGAGCGGTACGACCCGTCAACGAATGAGTGGGCGGAGGAGGCTGTGGCGCCGATGCCTTCGACACGAAGGTTTGTCCGCACGGCGATGCTGGATGGCAAGCTCTACGCGGCGGGCGGCCAGGATGAGGCCGACAGCGCAACTTCCAATGGTGGAGCGGTACGACCTGGCTGCGAACGCGTGGGAGGCGGTGGCGCCGATGACAACGCCACGCGAGCTCCACGCCGCGGCGGTGCTCGACGGCAAGCTGTACGCTGTGGGAGGCTACGGCGACGACGACGGCTTCCTCAGCTCAGTCGAGCGGTACGATCCGGCGACGAACGCGTGGGAGGCGGTGGCGCCGCTTGCGGCGTCGCGGGCTGCTGTCAGCTTGGCGGTGCTCTACGGCAAGCTGTACGCTATGGGCGGCGACAACGACGAAGACGGCCACCTCAGCTCGGTGGAGCGGTACGACCCTGCGACGAATGCGTGGGAGGCGGTGGCGCCGATGGCGGAGGCGCGGACTCTTGCCGGCGTGGCGGTGCTCGACGGCAAGCTGTACACTGTTGGCGGGTACAACGGCGACGACCACTACCTCAGCTCAGTGGAGCGGTACGATCCGGCGACGAACGCGTGGGAGGCGTTGGCGCCGATGGCGGTGGCGCGGGACGATCTCGCCGTCGCGGTGCTCGACGGCAAGCTGTACGCTGTTGGCGGGTACAACGGCGACGACCACTACCTCAGCTCGGCGGAGCGATACGATCCGGCCTTGGATGTGTGGGAAGTGGTGATGCCAATGGCAGAGGCGCGGTATAAGCTCGCCGTGGCGGTGCTCGACGGCAAGCTGTACGCTGTTGGCGGCTTCGGCTTCAACGGTGACTGCCTCAGCTCGGTGGAGCGGTACGATCCGGCAGCGAACACGTGGGAGGCGGTGGCGCCGCTGGCGACGGCGCGGGGCTCGCATCCCGTAGCTGTGTTGATATAGACCAAGAGACAGCTGAGTGTTGTTTCGCGCGCGGGCGCGCACAAAGTCTGAGAGCTCTCCCCTGAGATGAGATGTCTGCGTGTCGCTCTGACGCACCTCTGTATGTGTGCCAGCACCTGAGACAACACACGAGAGCGAAAGAAGCAGCTGAGACATGAGAGTATCTCGTAAGTAAAGCCGTAAAAGTAAAGTATTGTCGTGTCGCCGAATAAGAAAGCGAAACCATCCCTTTGTTTTTAACGGAGGAAGAAAAGTCAAAAGACCCACCCTGGCTAAAGGGTGGCGTCCCTAAAAAAGAACAGGGCGTCAGTAAAAAGAAAACATGCAGCTCTCCACCAGGTTGGGCTCTTCCCTCCCGCTTCAGCGCGCCGCCCGCACCGATGGCCTCCCACCGCATCGGCGCGCGCGTCGCGGGCCTCTCGCCAGCGCAGCTGTGCGCCATCATCGAGGCGCAGGCGGGCGCGAGCGCCGCCGCGCTGCGCGTGGCGGAGGAGCACGCCGCACGGCTCGTGGAGCAGCCCGAGTGGGTGCTCTCCGAGGTCCTCCTCTCGCCGGACCTCGCCCCGCACATCCTCGCCCAGCTGCCGACCAAGGCGCACGCCGCCAAGGGGACGTGCCGCGCGTGGCGCCGCGGCTGGAAGGAGACGCTGAAGACGCGCGAGAGGCCGCGCCTGGTCGTGATCGGCGGCGAAGACGGAGAGGGCGAGTTCGTCAACTCGCTGGAGCGGTACGACCCGTCAACGAACGAGTGGGAGGAGGAGGCTGGGTGGCGCCGATGCCTTCGACACGAAACTATGTCGGAAAGGCCGCGGCGCTGCGTGTGGTGGTGCACGGCGTCGTCTCCCGGCCGGATCTCAACGGCGCGGTGGCCGTCGTCGCAGCACCAAGGACGCGCGCGCCCGATGACCACGCCAAGCCGCTACGCTATCCCGTGCGACCCCTCGGCGCTGAGGACGCTCTGATGCTCCGGCCGCGCAACTTACGGCTAGCTGGCAGCGGCGATGCGCCGTGCCAGGGGAAGGGCAGAGGCAGGAAGAAGAGGGCCTCCTGAAGTGGCGCGGGTGGGGGCTGCATTGTGTGTGAGTGTGCTCACTTTCACTCACTCACTCACTCACTCTGCTCACTTCACTTCACTCACTCACTCACTCACTTCTCTCTCCCTCTCTCTCTCTCTCTCTCTCCCCCCCCCCTCTCCCTCCCTCTCTCTCTCTCTCTCTCTCTCTCTCTCTCTCTCTCTCTCTCTCTCTCTCTCTCTCTCTCTCTCTCTCACTCACTCAGCGCTCACTCACTCACTCACACCACACACACTCATGGGAGGCTGCATACCTGCAGGGGAAACCATGGAAGGATTTGTCTGCGGCCGGGCGCTTCCTTCTCTCGCCATGTAAAAAGAAAGAAAGAAACAAGAGTCGCGGGGTTTCTCTGCGCAACGAAACCTCTTCAAATTCTTTTTCCTGTCGCGTGAATCGTGTTGTGCGACCGCCTTGTAAAATTCTTTTTCCTGCGCCAGTCCCGTGCCCAGTGTAAAAAAGAAAGAAAGAAAACAGACAACCCAAGGGAGGGATGGGAGAACGGCACGCCGCCCAGTGAAATGTGACGGAGTTTTGTTGTAAGATTCTTTTTTTTTGAGAGCGCCTTCGTTGTTAACAGTACAAACCCAATGGTCCCTTGCACCGCCCATCCCCCCCTCATGGGGATATTCTTCCCCTCTTTCTTCCCAGTCCGCGGACTAAAAATTCTTTTTCCTGCGATGTATATATGTCCGATTCCGCCGCCGACACGCCGCCGCCCGCCCGCCTCCTCGACCTCCCAACCGAGCTCCTCGTGCGCGTCGTCTCTCGCTGCGACCCCGCCGACATCGCTCGCGTCGCGGCCGTCTCGCTGCTCTTCCACTCATCGCTCGCAAAGGAGGGCATCCTCTTGCGGGCGCAGGAGCGTGGCTACGAGCTGCCGGCGCAGCCAGAGAGCGAGAGCTGCGCCGTGCGGTGGCTGTGTTATTCGGCGCTGCTGCGCGAGTCCAACCCGCCAGCGAGGGTGGCGGGCGGCGAGCAGCACAGCCTCTTCATCGACGGCGAGGGGCGGCTCTCGTCGTGCGGCTCGGCGCCGTCCTACCTTTATTGTCCAGGGCTACTGGGCCACGGGGAGGGCGTGACGCGGCTCAACACGCCGACCCGCCTCCCTTCGGCGATGGGTGGAGAGCGTGCCGTGAGTGTGGCGGCTGGAGACGCGCACAGCCTCGCCCTCGCCGCCGACGGCAGTGTCTGGAGCTGGGGCTGCGGCTGGAATGGTAATGGGCAGCACCAGTGGCAGCCGAAGAAAGTTGAGGCCTTTGCTGGCCGGCGCATTGTCACTGTGTGCGCTGGATCCCGCCACAGCCTCGCCCTCACCGCCGACGGCGGCGTCTGGAGCTGGGGCTATGGAGGCTACGGCCGTTTGGGCCACGGCGATAACCAGCAGGAGCTGCTGCCGAAGAAGGTCGAGGCCTTGGCTGGGCAGCGCGTCATAGCTGTGTCGGCTGGAGGGGTGCACAGCCTCGCCTTCACCGCCGACGGCGCTGTCTGGAGCTGGGGCTGGGGAGACTCTGGCCGGCTGGGCCACGGCGACATGCAGAGCCAGCTGCTGCCAAAGAAGGTCGAGGCGTTGGCTGGCCAGCGCGTCGTCGCTGTGTCGGCTGGAGGCGACCACAGCATCGCCACCACCGCCGACGGCGCTCTCTGGAGCTGGGGCTGGGGAGCCCGTGGCGAGTTGGGCCACGGCGACATGCAGCACCAACTGCTGCCCAAGAAGGTCGAGGCGTTGGCGGGGCAGCGGGCCGTCGCTGTGACAGCTGCAGGTTACCACAGCCTCGCCCTCACCGCCGACGGCGCCGTCTGGAGCTGGGGCGGTGGAGGCTCTGGCCAGCTGGGCCACGGCGACGAGCAGATCCAGCTGCTACCTAAGAAGATTGAGGCCTTTGCTGACCAGCATGTCGTCACCGTGTTCGCTGCGAGCGGCCACAGCATCGCCCTCACTGCCGACGGCGCCGTCTTTACTTGGGGCAAGGGTGAAAGCGGCCGCCTAGGCCACGGAGAGGACCAGTCGAGCCAGCTGCTGCCCAAGAAGGTCGAAGCGTGGGCGCCGGGGCAGTGAGCTCAACTTGCGGCGCGTGTGTGGGTTGGCCACGCGCCGGCCGCCGCCCGCGCGCGGCGCGCCCCGCTCCGGCCTCCGCGCTCGCCGCTGCTGCGGGCTGCGGCGTGAAAAGTATCTCTCTGCGACTCCACGGTCTCTTTTCTTCTGAATGCTTACAACACACGTTGCGCAATCCCACCCCCCCGGCAGCCCCGCTAAGACGAGCACTCGTGTCCTCACTCTCTGTCCTCCGTAAGTGCGAAAGTGCGGCGTGTCGGCGCCCCCGCACCTCACACCTTAAGCAACACCGCCCAAAGAGGAGGAGCATGGTGAAAAAAGAAATAAGTGCGGATGGTGCCTTAGCCCGTGTGCTGCTGCAGCCGCCTCCGCCGCCGCCGCCCGCCTCCGCAGTGCCCTCGCGCCCGCGGACAAAACCAGTCATATATCCATGAGCCGGTTTTGCAGAGCGTACAAGACCTGCATGACTCCGTGGCACGATCGGCCGGCGTTCGAGCCGGCGCTCTTATGCTGCCGGTTCGAATCCCGGTGGTCGTGTCCTCGCGGAGCGACGCGGATCGCGCGCGTGTGCGCCTGCGACAAGACGAGACGAGAAGCAGAACCGAACGTCGATGTTTTTGCTGCCGCGGCCGCGCCGCGACCTCCCGTTTGTTTTGGCGCCGATGCAGCGCCGTCTCTCGCCGCGCGAGATGGCGCCGCCGAGGCGTCGGCGCCGCGATCAACCGCGCTCCAGCAGCGAGCGGTGCAGAGCGGCTACCGACATGACAGTTGGCGACGGCGTCTCACTAGGCAATCGATCGGGGACACGGAAAGAAGATAAACCCCGCCAGCTGCTGGCGGGAAGGCGGCCGCAACCGCCCCGCCCCCCAGGGCTCAGCCCTCAGGTTGCCCCCGGGCTTTGCGTGGGGTGGGGTGCTCCACCAGGCCCAGGCCACCACGCCTACCCCTACTCTGAGATCATGAGGCGCGCCTCCAAGCCCAAGACAACGCAGTCGCGCGGCATCAGCAAGCCCAGCGTGCAGCGCCTCGCCGCCTCGCCGGCTCTGCATCCACCTCCGAAGAGCGAATTTTACATTGGCGAGGATTCGCGGCTGAAGGCCGTCGAGGATGTGGACGTCTTTAGTCGCCACCCCTCTCCACGTGCTCTCGGCGGCGCGGCAGACGCAGCGAGCAAATTTCCGGGCGGCCGCACCACGGCTGGCTACCCCTATCTCTTGCAACGGCTCTCCGACCACGTCTACAGCGTGTGCGCGTACTGCCGCGACCCTTCCCTGGGCGCCCGCTTCGTCTTCAAAAAGATCAAGGGCTTCAAGAGGGCGGTGTGGGTCCCGCCGCCAAACTGCGGCCTAGGCGGTACTGACGCGCCGGCCGGCGCGGCCGTGGTGGACACGCTCCACTTGCACATGGTCGACAAGAGCAACGGCCGCTCGAGGCTGACCGGGGAGGCACTTTGCCGCTCCGTCTCCTCCGAGACGACGCACCTCTTCATCAACTCGTTCAAGGACGCCCCCGCCCTCGCCGACGCAATCTCGCGGTGCGGCGCGCTGCAGGTCGTCACCATCTTCGAGTCGAATGTCTCCCAGGCCGTCGTCGAGGCCCTCGCGGCCAAAGGCGCCAGCCTGCGCGGACTGCTGATCGACAAGTGCACGCCCGACGGGCTCGGCACCGGAGACGGCTGCTGGGCGTCGCTTTTCGCGGCGTCGCCCGGCCTCCTCTGGTGCACGCTCAACATGTCGGTCGGATGGCCCTTTGGCGCACACTCGTGGGAGACCCTCCCGACCTCGCTGCGAGCGCTCTCGGTGACGCAGCCCATGTACGGCGTCGGCGCGGCACAGCCCGCCGAGGTCGAGGCGCTGGCCACGGCGGCGAAGCGGCTTCCGGCGCTCAAGTGGCTCAAGATCGGCAACGCCGACCCCGGGCTGTGATGACCTGGGGCAGACAGGCGGCAGTGCTGCGGGTGCTGGCCCCTAAGACTGGTGTGTCCCTGCCATCCCCACGCGTCACACTCTGCGCTCTGCCCCGCCGGGGCCGACGACGGTGCGACGGCCGACGCGGCGGACGGGAGCCGGTTGTGCTTTCTTTATTTTCATGTTGAGGCTTTCGAGCATTCTTTTCCAACCCACTTGTTTTAACTCGGTCTGTATCATGGAAATGTGCAACTGCCAACTCTCGCTCACGAGCCGCCTCCACCCAACTTCCCGTCGAGCAGCAGCAGCAGCGCGTCGACGCTCCCAACCAGTGCGACTCCCACGACGAGGAGGGCCGCTCGGAGCTCGAACAGTTTCGCCTCGAGCGACGCGACGAGCACCTGCCGGCGTGGGGGTGTCCCACCTCAGATGGCATGGGCTGGTTCGCGACGTCTCTCACCTCGAGCGACGCTCGGTCAGAGGACCTGCCCGAGTAGCCCGCCGAGCCCGACGCCCTGCTGCTCGTCCGCGCGCCCGCCGCCGCCGGCGGGCGGCGCGGGCTCGTTGACTCGCACGACCGGGCCGCCGTCCCGCCTCGCCGCCTCGGCCGCCTCGGCCAGCTTGGCGATGCCTGGGTCGGAGGTCACGCCGGACAGGTCGAGCGCAGCCCGCAGCAGGGCGCCTTGCGGCCCGTCGACCTGCTGAAGCGTCTCTAGGCTACGCCGCACGTCGGAGAGCATCCGCTCGCCGGCCGCGCGGTCGCGATCCTCGCCCAGCACGCCCGTCGCGGCGCGCACCGTCGACGCGACGAAGCCGCTTCCCAGCAGCGCCGCCTCTGCCGCCCACAGCACACCGAGCGTCCCGCCGAGCAGCGCGCCGCCCGAGACGTCGACCGCGGTGAGAGCGCCGTCGATCAGGCCGCGAGCAGGAAACGCGGCGTGCAGAGCCGACCCGGCCGCCACGCCTGCAACGGTGCCGCACAGCGTTCTCAGAACGGCAGCCTGCGCCGCCTGCAACGCCTTCGGAGGCGAAGGCGCATGCAGTTCGACGCCTCGCCGCCGATGGTGGGCGCTCCGATGGTGGGCGCTCCGGTGGTGGGCTCCTTGCCAACCGAGGGCTGGTAAGAGGAGGAGCATGGGGGCGCTGAAAAAAGAAAACGCGAAGCCTGCTGGGGGTCGTGCCGCCTTGGGTGGCCCCAGGGGTAGCCCCATGTATGGTTCTTGCACTTGTGCAAGATTGGGCGTCTTCTGCCGCAGTCCCTTTGATGGGAGGCCCCAGGGTGGGGGCCACCTCGAACCCCCGGCCAGGGATTCGAGCGGAGGGTGCCCCGGATTCATCTATCCGTTGGGCCCCGGCACCTATTTTAGAACTGATCACTTTGCGCAGCAACCGTCGGCCGCCGCTTTTTAGCTGGACGGCGGTACGCTGCGCCGTCGCTCTGTCGTGCACGCTCTCGTGCCTCGTTGTTGTGACCCACCCTGTCCCACCCGTGTGTGATCAGTGTCTACGGAGGGAGTGTCTTCGGCTCACGCCAGGGCGCTCGTTGCTCCTCCGTCCGGCTCACGCCAGGGCGCTCGTTGCTCCTCCGTCTCTTTGTACGTTCTCTCTCTCTCTTTGTATCTTCCATACTGCGTTTATCAGAAGACCCCCACGCCCAACGATCTGCGCCAGCTCGCCGGATGCCCCGCACCGGAACTCGACCGTCCACATCCAGGCGGCTTCCCGTCATGGTGGACCTCGCAAGGCTGGAGAACCTGAAGAGGCTGCTCAACGACGGCACGCTGACTCGGGAGGAGTTTGAGGCGCTCAAGCAGAACGAGTTGCAGGCGGGTGGCATCGACCGCAGCTCCGACCGCGGGTCAGACTGTGCCTCGGAACGCTCCGCCTCGCCCGCGCCAGTCATCGGCGCGCCTGTGTACGGGGCAGCTACTGGCAACGCAGTGCCGGGCGCGCCTGGAGCCTCGAGCACGCCCACCCTCGCCGAGATGGGCGCGGTCTTCAGGAAGGAACTCGGCGTCGCGGGCACCAACCTGGTGGAGCTTGTTGAGGCGAGCTGCGTCGTGCTCGGAGTCTCAGTCAAGGGGAAGAGCCTCGCACAGCAGGCAGACGAGTGCTGGCGCGTCCTTCAGTCCCCTCGTGGAGCACACCTACCAGCGGGCCGGGCGTCGGCGGGCGCCTGCAGTGATTCAGAGCACGTGGGAGGGATGAAGACCACTGATCCGTTCGCTGCGCCGATGACTCACGACGACCCGCACGAGCGCATTTCGGAGAGGCTTTCACGTGCACGGGCGAGTGCTGCATCGTTTGCTTCGAGGCGATCGTCGACTCGTGTCGCTCCGGCCATCACGGAATCGGCATCCTCTGCTTCGTCGGGCCTTGCGGTGGATACTGAAGCAGGGCAGGTGCCACCCTCGGACCGCGCAGAATCGGAGGGCGAGCGGCTGTTCAGCTCACGATCGTCGGCTGCGGGGTCAGCTGCCCCCGAGGAATCGAAGGAAACAGCGGGGGCGATTGGCCTCTTACGTTCAAAGGTTGTCTGCTTGCGGATGCTGATCCGCGTGCTCTCTCTCACCCTCTTTGCCACCTGGGTTGCGACGCTCTTCGTGTGCAATGCGTACTGGGATGAAGGCTTTTTCGGTGAGGGCGGCGAGAGCTCGATCTCATGGAACCAAAGGCGCACGATGAGGACGGTGGGCGTGGTGCTAGTCGTCACGCAGGGCATAATCATAGTGGCGGCTCGGGCAGCACTCCTGCTCCAAGTGCAGCAAATCGGGCTCAGGCGTGTCTACTGCTTGCTTGTGCTTGCGAGCGCCCTGTCAACAGTGGGCGCACTGACGACACTGCTCATCTTTGCAGTATTCGCAACCTGGTATGTTGAAGTGCGATTTAGCCTCAAGTTCGCCATCTACGGGTCGCTGCTGCCTGCACAGAGCCTCGAGCTGGCTGCGTTTGTGCTCTTCGTACCCGTGGTGCCGGAGTGGCGACGGCGCGCCATCTTTTGTGCCGCATGGGGCGCCATCACGGTCACGGCGACGGTTGCAGTCATATGCGTTTACGAGGGAAGGGCGATGGTGGGCGCATGGGGCACATGGTATTACCGAGGCACCGAGGCTGACAGCAGCGTAGAAGCTTTCAGGTGGAGCGCCGCTATCCTAGCCCCCTCGTACTACCTGGCCGACATCTCTAGCGTCATCAGCAGGCCACAGGCGGCGGCACTGCCGCTGTGCCCTCCGACGAATCGCAGAGCCACTGCCAAGCGCCTTGGCATCGCACTCTTGATCTTCCTCGTCGTCACGTGCGCGCTCGCGGGTGTGATCTACGTTGGAACATGCCGCACGCAATCCGTGTTCACAAGTCGGGAAGATCTCCGGCGAGCAATCGAGCTCTACGACTTCGACGACACCATCTGCAATTCGATCTTTGGAAAATCGATGGGAGCGTGGGACGTGTCAGCCGTGACCGACATGAGCTACCTTTTCTCGCCCTACGGCGACTACGGTGGCCTTTCCGATGACTACTCACTCCGCACCTTCAACCAGGACATCAGCGCGTGGAACGTGTCGGCGGCCACCGACATGAGCTACATGTTCTACTACGCCCGCGCCTTCAACCAGGACATCAGCGCGTGGAACGTGTCGGCGGCCACCGACATGAGCTACATGTTCTACTTCGCCCGCACCTTCAACCAGGACATCAGCGCGTGGAACGTGTCGGCGGCCACCGACATGAGCTACATGTTCTCCTACGCCCGCGCCTTCAACCAGGACATCAGCGCGTGGACTGTTTCGGCGGTCACCACCATGAGCCAGATGTTCACCTTCGCCTCCTCCTTTGACAAGGTCCTCTGCTCGGATGCGTGGCGCGCCTCGAAGAGCAAGGCGTCGCAGAGATGGATGTTCTTGGGCACGAACGGTGCAGGCATATGTGAATGACTGCGCTCTAGAGTGGCCACTGAAGCTGCCCGAATAGACATGTCTTCCCATGTTGCCAGCGTCCTCTGCGAATGCCTCGAAGTGGACCAGCAAGGCGCTGTCTGGGATCGTGTGAGAGAGCGAGGCGGCACAAAAGCATCAACGGAGCTCTAGATTGCCATACGTTATTTTGCGGGTCCCGGTGTGAGATGTTGAGCTTGAGCGTTGAGGGTGACAGTGAGGCGCTGAGCCTGAGGCGCTGAGGCTCTGACGCCTGATAGAGCCGTATGGGAGATAAAAGACTCGCGCCGCGCGCACACTGCGTGAGCGAAAACAACTGTCCACCGCATCTCAGCCAGAGGCAGAGTGCAAAAGATACGCACCCTCAGTCTCCGTGTACGAGAATCAAACTCCGGGGACCCCACGCCACACTCCCTCGTCCCTGAACCGGGCTGAACGCACACGGGGTGACGACCGTCGACAGCGACTCCAACATCCGCTCGCAGTGAGAGAGGCCCCGGCCTCCCTGTCCCCCCCCCCCCCCCCACCCCCAAGGCGTTAGGACGAGAGTGGGGTCAGGCGAGGTGTCTGTCAGGAGCGTACGGCACTACGCTGCCCGCGCCTCCGCGTAGTACTTGCACGTGGAGTACCGGACGGTGCGGTAGAAGCCCGACGCCTACGGGAAGGGGGGAAGGGGGAAGGGAAGCTTCTCCCCGCACGCACAAGGTGTGGCGGGCCAAGGGCCAGGCAGCCCTTGCATCTATCTGCACCCGGACACGGGGGCAGGAGCTGGCCCGGCATTCACTGGGCAAGGCCACGGACGGCGGGTGAGCGACCCTGCCACTCCCTCCCAACAGCCCAGCTCCCGCACACACGCGCAATCGCACCCTGCCACTCCCTGCCCCTCCCCCTCCCTCGCTGCCCCTCCCTCGCCCCTCCCTACCCCTCCCTGCCCCTCCCGCCGCAGTTTCTCCCGCACACAGTGTCTCGGAAGGTGTCCCCCACACACCTTCTTGGAGCTGCGCGCCTTCTTGAGCAGCAGCTTCGTGAGCTCGAGCCGCGTCGCCTGCTCACGCGGCCGCGGTCTGTCGTCTCTCTCTCGTCCTGCTCTGGTGCTGGCATTCCCGCCGCCCCCAGTCCCTGCGTGTGTGTGTGTGTGTGTGTGCGTGCGTGTGTGTGTGTGTGTGTGTGTGTGTGCGTGCGTGTGTGTGTGTGTGTGTGTGTGTGTGTGTGTGTGTGTGTGTGTGTGTGTGTGTGTGTGTGTGTGTGTGTGTGTGTGTGTGTGTGTGTGCTGTGTGTGTGTGTGTGTGTGTGTGTGTGTGTGTGTTGGCGCCTCTCCTGTCGCCAGTCGCTTGAGTGTGGGTAGTACTACACTGCTACTACTGCTAGCCGCCTCCGCACGCTTGTCGAGGCTGGCCAGCCCGGCGTCGTCTGACACGGAGGGGAGGGGAGGGTGTGAGGCACGCACCAGGGGGTGAAGGGGCAGGGCGAGGGCGAGGCGCTGCGGCAGGCGTGGCGGCGAGCGGGCAGCAGCGAGGTGTGAGGCAGGGCGTGGCAAGCGGCGGCGAGCGGGCAGCAGCGAGGTGTGACGGCGGCAAGGGAGGGGGGGGGGGGGCACTCGTGTGCGGGTAATCTCGTCGTAATCTCGTCACAATCTCGGTCTCGGGTAATCTCGGGCTCTTGCCTGGCGCGAGCCGCGCGCCGACGCCCATGCCTACCGTGCTGAATACGCCAACCTCGGGGCGGGAGTGCGGTGTATTGCGCACCGCAGTGTATTCAGAGCACCGCGTGAGTACGAGGGGGCACGGAGACAACGAACACGGCTGAATCCCTCTGTGGCCTCTCGAGCGCTAGATGGAGTACAAGAGTCGCGTCTTCCGCTTCTACGAGATACGGGGAGATACGGGGAGGTATACGGGGAGATGTGGGGAGATGTGGGGAGATATTCCGCTTCTAGGCTCCGTGCTGCCAGATACGGGGAGATACGGGGAGATACGGGGAGATGTGGGGAGATGTGGGGAGGTGTGGGGAGATACGGGGAGATATGGGGAGATGTGGGGAGATATTCCGCTTC